>NC_064925.1:590623816-590927399 GCF_023897955.1 Schistocerca gregaria
CTGTACTATGCTAACTGCAAACCTACCAGAGGCTCATCCTGTCTAGACAATATATTTACAAATATTAAGAGAACTTGTATGTCCACTGACGTAATTAGTGTGGTGTCACCGCCAGACACCACACTTGCTGGGTGGTAGCCTTTAAATCGGCCGCGGTCCGGCAGTATACGTCGGACCCGCATGTCGCCACTATCAGTGATTGCAGACCGAGCGCCGCCACACGGCAGGTCTAGACAGACTTCCTAGCACTCGCCCCAGTTGTACAGCTGACTTTGATGGCGATGGTTCACTGACTTCTACGCTCTCACTTGCCGAGACTATAGTTAGCATAGCCTTCAGCTACGTCACATGCTACGACCTAGCAAGGCGGCAGTATCCGTACTATTGATATTGTGAATCATGTACCATAAAGAGTGATGTTCGTCATTAATGGATTAAAGTTAAGTATTCCACCAGCTACATCGGTTTTTCTCAATTCTAATTCCCTTGTCATGTTCCAGACCTCACGCCAGCCTGCGTGAGCTGAGACGAGTGCATTTCGGCCTCCTTTAGCAATACGGTGTTGGCTCTCCTGCCAACCACAACAATTAGTTTCCCTTTCTCAGACCACGATGCAGTATATCTTAGTCTTAATAATGTAACTTCAGACTACACCAAACCAAAATCTAAAACTGTAATTATTAGACCAGTGAGCAGAGAGAGGATGGATAGGTTCAGACAGGCCCTCACTTACTTCAGTTGGGACACATGTTTTATTTGGCTTCAACAGTGTTCAGCTGATATTGTATTCACAAAGTTTTTCTCTGTCTTTTTAAATGTATTTGAAAATAACATCCCTCGAAAAAAATGTACTGTGAATATTAGTAGTAATTACAAGAAAAGGAAAACGAAGGAATGGTATACTCCACAGTTAGGGCAATTGAAAAATACTGTTATGCTGTATTCTAGTCTATACAAAACTGGTAAATCAGAACTGTATAAAGACCTGTATGCTAAAGCTAAATGCAAGTATAGGAAGGCAGTAAATGAAGCAAAGAAACTGTATAACATAGTAAACATTGAAAAATCTAACAATAAATGCAAGAAGGCCTGGAGGGTAATAAACTCCATTGCACACGCTAAACACAAAGAGGAAATTGCCGTTACTCGAGAAGAATTTAATAAATATTGCATTCAGTCCATTGAAGAAATTAGTAGTTCAATAATCAAACCACCTGAAAATGCACTTAGTATTATGGACAGCTGCTTTAAAAAGCTTCCCACAAGCACCTTCACTTTCACAGGAGCCCAGATAACATCCTAAAAATAGTGAAAAATTTCAAACCTTCAGTTAGTGTTGATTTCTATGATATGTCATGTAATTTGTTGAAAGATGTTATTGATTGTGTGATTTATCCTTTAACCTTTTGTGTTAACAAATGCCTAGTTGAAAGATCCCCGACATACTAAAAATTTCTAGAGTTGTGCCCATACACAAAAAAGGGGAAAAGAACTGTCCCGATATTTACAGACTTATATCCATAACCCCAGTTTTAAAAAAAAAAAATTTTAGAAACGATTATGTATGAACAAGTTAGTGCCTACTTGGGTAAACTAAATATAATTAGTGATAAACAGTTTGGATTTAGGAAAGGTAAATCCACAACGGATTCAATGGACTCCCTCGTAAAATTAGTCCTAGATGTGTTCGAGGCTAGGGACTACATTTTGTGACCTGATCAGATCCCTTGACTGTGTAGAGCACGACACTGTGCTGAATAAGTTAATTTGCTACGGTTTCGATGACAACAGTATAAATATGTTCAGGTCTTTTCTAGAGAACCGTCAACAAGTTGTGTGCATTGGTAGGGAGAAATCAAATTTGGTTAATGTTAGGTACAGAGTGCCCCCAATGTCGGTGCTTGGACCTTTACTGTTTGTACTAATGATTAATGACCTGCCCTAATTCATAAATTCTCATACAGTATTGTATGCTGATGACACAACTTTTCTACATAAAAGCTCTGATCTAGGTACACTGAAAACACTGACCGAAAATACCCTTGCTCAGTCCTCATTATGGTTCAAAACTAATGGCTTCTTCATAAATGAAAACAAAACCCAGACACTTTACTTTAGCCTCAAAGAGATTCCTAACTACCAGGAATTAGAAACTGTTAAATTTTTAGGTGTTACTATTGACAATAAATTGACGTGGCTAGGCTTTCAAGAGTTATTTATCTAATTAGAAATTTACAAAGACATGTTCCCAATGACTATGTGAGATCAGCATATTTTGCCTTCTTCCAAAGCATCATCTCTTATGGAATTTTACTGTGGGGTAGTAGCTGTCATGTAAATGACATTTTACATTTACAGAAGAAAATAACAACAGATTCTGATAAAACAGAACATTGTAAACCTCTGTTTATTAAATTGCAATGTCCTACAGTAGTAAACTTATTCATCTACAATGTTTTAATGTACATGAGAAACATAGCAGTCATGAAACAGAATCTCCCTGTTGAGAGGCAAGAAACATGTACCACAATTTTTTGCATGTGGTGTCAAATATGCACCAAAAGACGATTGAATGGGGAATCTGCTTTCTGGCCATACAACCACATGACCTTGCTGTAATCAACAATCATTTACCCACATTTCACGATTCAAATATATTATTCCACTGTGAAATTGATGAATATATGTGATGAGGGTAACAATCAAAACCAGGACTTAGCAAAAGAAAGACGTCTTTCCTAATAACTCCAATTGTCAGAATGCTCGGAGTAGAGCTTCCATTCAACAAAATAACACTCGAAAGTAGAACATAACAGGCATTAAACGGAATCTCCCTGTTGAGAGGGAAGAAACATGTACCACAATTTGTGCAGAACATTTATTATTTTTAGTGACCATTGCAATAATATTTTTAAAAATATAAAGCAAATGAAGGAGATACCTCAACAAGAAGATTTATCAAATTCCGAACATTTGTTATTCAGTAAGGTGCATGTGCTGTCCAATCTGCACCAAAAGACAATTGAATAGAGAATCTGCTTTCTGGCAATACAACCAGATGACCCTGCTGTAAACAACAAACATTTACCCACATTTCACGAATCAAATACATTACTCCACTGTGAAATTGACGAATATAAGTGATAAAGGTATCAATCAAAGGAAGCACCTAGCAAAATAAAACAGTATTTCTAATAACTCCAATCGTCAGAACGCTCGGAGTGGTGATTTCCATCCAACATAATCACACTTGATGTTTGAATAAACATAGCAGTCATGAAACGGAATCTCCCTGTTAAAAGAGAAGAAACATGTACCACAGTTTGTGCAGCACATTGATTATTTTTAGTGTCCATTGGAATATTATTCTTAATAATTTAAAGCAATTGAAGGAGATACGAAAACAAGAATAATTATCAAATTCCGAACATTTGTTATTCAGTAAAATGCAATTGGTGTCCAATCTGCACTAAAAACCCATTGAATGGAGAATCTGCTTTCTGGTCATACAACCAGATGACCCTGCTCTAAACAAAAAACATTTACACACATTTAACTATTTAAATACATTACTGCCTTGCGAAACAGATGAATATAAGTTCTAAGGGTAACAATCAAAAGAAGCACCTAGGAAGAGAAAGAGGTCTTTCCTAATAACTCCAATCCTCAGGATGCTTGGAGTGGTAGTTCCCATCCAACAAAATCACACTCCATGTTTTAGCAAACATAGCAAACATGAAACAGAATCTCCTTGTTGAGAGGCAAGAAACATGTACCACAATTTGTGCATGTGGTGTCAAATATGCACCAAAAGACGATTGAATGGGGAATCTGCTTTCTGGCCATACAACAAGATGACCCTGCTGTAATCAACAATCATTTACCCACATTTCACGATTCAAATATATTATTCCACTTTGAAATTGATGAATATATGTGATGAGGGTAACAATCAAAACAAGGACTCAGCAAAAGAAAGAAGTCATTGCTAATAACTCCATTTATCAGAATACTCGAAGTAGTACATCCCATCCAACAAAATCACACTCAAAAGTCGAACAAACATAGCAGGCATTAAACAGAATTTCCCTGTTGAGAGGGAATAAACATGTACCACAATTTGTGCAGCACATGTATTATTTTTAGTGACCATTGCAATAAAATTTTTTTAAAAAAAAGCAAATGAAAGAGATACCTAAACAAAAAGATTTATCAAATTCCGAACATTCGTTATTCAGTAAAGTGCATGTGGTGTCCAATCTGCACCAAAAGACCATGGAATAGAGAATCTGCTTTCTGGCCATACAACCAGATGACCCTGCTGTAAACAACAAACATTTACCCACATTTCACAAATCAAATACATTACTCCACTGTGAAACTGACGAATATAAGTGATAAAGGTATCAATCAAAGGAAGCACCTAGCAAAAGAAAACAGTATTTCTAATAACTCCAATCGTCAGAACACTTGGAGTAGTGATTTCCATCCAACATAATTGCACTCGATGTTTGAATAAACATAGCAGTCATGAAACGGAATCTCCCTGTTGAGAGAGAAGAAACATGGACCACAATTTGTGCAGCACATTGATTATTTTTAGTGACAATTGCAATAAGATTTTTAAAAATTTAAAGCAATTGAAGGAGATACGAAAACAAGGATAATTATCAAATTCCTAACTTTTGTTATTCAGTAAAATGCAAGTGGTGTCCAATCTGCACTAAAAACCCATTCAATGGAGAATCTGCTTTCTGGTCATACGACCAGATGACCTATCTCTAACCAAAAAACATTTACACACATTTAACGATTCAAATACAATACTCCACTGCGAAACAGATGAATATAAGTTCTAAGGGTAACAATCAAAAGAAGCACCTAGGAAAAGAATGCGGTCTTTCCCAATAACTCCTATACTCAGGATGCTTGGAGTGGTTGTTCCCATCCAACAAAACCACACTCCATGTTTGAACAAACATAGCAGTCACGAAACAGAATCTCCCTGTTGAAAGGCAAGAAACATGTACCACAATTTGTGCATGTGGTGTCAAATATGCACCAAAACACGATTGAATGGGGAATCTGCTTTCTGGCCATACAACCAGATGACCTTGCTGTAATCAACAATCATTTACCCACATTTCACGATTCAAATATATTATTCCACTGTGAAATTGATGAATATATGTGATGAGGGTAACAATCAAAACAAGGACTAAGCAAAAGAAAGAAGTTTTCCCTAATAACTCCAATTGTCAGAATGCTCGGAGTAGTGCTTCCATCCAACAAAATTACACTCGAAAGTACAACATAGCAGGCATTAAATGGAATCTCCCTGTTGAGAGGGAAGAAACATGTACCACAATTTGTGCAGCACATTTATTCTTTTTAGTGACCATTGCAATAATATTTTTAAAAATATAAAGCAAATGAAGGAGATACCTCAACAAGAAGATTTATCAAATTCCGAACATTTGTTATTCAGTAAGGTGCATGTGGTGTCCAATCTGCTCCAAAAGACCATTGAATAGAGAATCTGCTTTCTGGCAATACAACCAGATGACCCTGCTGTAAACAACAAACATTTACCCACATTTCACGAATCAAATACATTACTCCACTGTGAAATTGACGAATATAAGTGATAAAGGTATCAATCAAAGGAAGCACCTAGCAAAAGAAAACAGTATTTCTAATAACTCCAATCGTCAGAACACTCGGAGTGGTGATTTCCATCCAACATAATCACACTCGATGTTTGAATAAACATAGCAGTCATGAAACGGAATCTCCCTGTTGAGAGAGAAGAAACATGGACCACAATTTGTGCAGCACATTGATTATTTTTAGTGACCATTGCAATAAGATTTTTAAAAATTTAAAGCAGTTGAAGGAGATATGAAAACAAGAATAATTATCAAATTCCTAACATTTGTTATTCAGTAAAATGCAAGTGGTGTCCAATCTGCACCAAAAACACATTGAATGGAGAATCTCCTTTCTGGTCATACAACCAGATGGCCCTGCTCTAAACAAAAAACATTTACACACATTTAACGATTCAAAAACGACACTCCACTGCAAAACAGATGAATATAAGTTATAACGGTAACAATCAAAAGAACCACCTAGGAAATGAATGTGGTCTTTCCTAATAACTCCAATACTCAGGATGCTTGGAGTGGTAGTTCCCATCCAACAAAATCACTCTCCATGTTTGAACAAACATAGCAGTCATGAAACAGGATCTCCCTGTTGAAAGGCAAGAAACATGTACCACAATTTGTGCATGTGGTGTCAAATATGCACCAAAAGACGATTGAATGGGGAATCTGATTTCTGGAAAATACTACCAGATGACCCTGCTGTAATCAACAAACATTTATCCACATTTCACGATTCAAATATATTATGCCACTGTGAAATTGATAAATATATGTGATGAGGGCAACAATCAAAACAAGTACTCAGCAAAAGAAAGATGTCTTTCCTAATAACTACAATTGACAGAATGCTCGGAGTAGTGCTTCCCATCCAACAAAATCACACTCGAAATTAGAACATAGCAGACATTAAACGGAATCTCCCTGTTGAGAGGGAAGAAACATGTATCACAATTTGTGAAGCACATTTATTGTTTTAGTGACCATTGCAATAATATTTTTAAAAATAAAAAGCAAATGAAGGAGATACCTCAACAAGAAGATTTATCAAATTCCGAACATTCATTATTCAGTAAAGTGCATGTGGTGTCCAATCTGCACCAAAAGACCATTGAATAGAGAATCTGCTTTCTTTCCATACAACCAGATGACCCTGCTGTAAACAACCAACATTTACCCACATTTCACGAATCAAATACATTACCCCACTGTGAAATTGACGAATATAAGTAATAAAGGTATCAATCAAAGGAAGCATGTAGCAAAAGAAAACAGTACTTCTAATAACTCCAATCATCAGAACACTCGGAGTGGTGATTTACATCCAACATAGTCACACTTGATGTTTGAATAAACATAGCAGTCATGAAACGGAATCTCCCTGTTGAGAGAGAAGAAACATGTACCACAATTTGTGCAGCACATTGATTATTTTTAGTGTCCATTGGAATATTATTCTTAATAATTTAAAGCAATTGATGGAGATACGAAAACAAGAATAATTATCAAATTCATAACATTTGTTATTCAGTAAAATGCAAGTGGTGTCCAATCAGCAGTAAAAACCCATTCAATGGAGAATCTGCTTTCTGGTCATACAATCAGATGACCCTGCTCTAAACAAAAAACATTTACACACATTTAACGATTCAAATACATTACTCCACTGCAAAACAGATGAATATAAGTTCTATGGGTATCAATCGAAAGAAGCACCTAGGAAAAGAAAGAGGTCTTTCCTAATAACTCCAATGCTCAGGATGATTGGAGTGGTAGTTCCCATCCAACAAAATCACACTCCTCGTTTGAGCAAACATAGCAAACATGAAAGAGAATCTCCCTGTTGAGAGGCAGGAAACATGTACCACAATTTGTGCATGTGGTGTCAAATATGCACTAAAACACGACTGAATGGGGAATCTGCTTTCTGGCCATACAACCAGATGACCCTGCAGTAATCAACAAACATTTACCCACATTTCACGATTCAAATATATTATTCCACTGTGAAATTGATAAATATATGTGATGAGGGTAACAATCAAAACAAGGACTCAGCAAAAGAAAGATGTCTTTCCTAATAACTACAATTGTCAGAATGCTCGGAGTAGTGCTTCCCATCCAACAAAATCACACTCGAATTAGAACATAGCAGGCATTAAACGGAAACTCCCTGTTCAGAGGTAAGAAACATGTACCACAATTTGTGCAGCACATTTGTTGTTTTAGTGACCATTGCAATAAGATTTTTAAAAATTTAAAGCAATTGAAGGAGATACGAAAACAAGAATAATTATCAAATTCCTAACATTTGTTATTCAGTAAAATGCAAGTGGTGTCCAAACTGCACCAAAAACCCATTGAATGGATAATCTGCTTTCTGGTCATACAACCAGATGACCCTGCTGTAAACAACAAACATTTACCCACATTTCACTAATCAAATACATTACTCTACTGTGAAATTGACGAATATAAGTGATAAAGGTATCAATCAAAGGAAGCACCTAGCAAAAGAAAACAGTATTTCTAATAACTCCAATCGTCAGAACGCTCGGAGTGGTGATTTCCATCCATCATAGTCAAACTTGATGTTTGAATAAACATAGCAGTCATGAAACGGAATCTCCCTGTTGAGAGAGAAGAAACATGTACCACAATTTGTGCAGCACATTGATTATTTTTAGTGTCCATTGGAATATTATTCTTAATAATTTAAATCAATTGAACGAGATACGAAAACAAGAATAATTATCAAATTCCTAACATTTGTTATTCAGTAAAATGCAAGTGGTGTCCAATCAGCAGTAAAAACCCATTCAATGGAGAATCTGCTTTCTGGTCATACAATCAGATGACCCTGCTCTAAACAAAAAACATTTACACACATTTAACGATTCAAATACATTACTCCACTGCAAAACAGATGAATATAAGTTCTATGGGTATCAATCGAAAGAAGCACCTAGGAAAAGAAAGAGGTCTTTCCTAATAACTCCAATGCTCAGGATGATTGGAGTGGTAGTTCCCATCCAACAAAATCACACTCCTTGTTTGAGCAAACATAGCAAACATGAAAGAGAATCTCCCTGTTGAGAGGCAGGAAACATGTACCACAATTTGTGCATGTGGTGTCAAATATGCACTAAAACACGACTGAATGGGGAATCTGCTTTCTGGCCATACAACCAGATGACCCTGCAGTAATCAACAAACATTTACCCACATTTCACGAATCAAATACATTACTCCACTGTGAAATTGACGAATATAAGTGATAAAGGTATCAATCAAAGGAAGCACCTAGCAAAAGAAAACAGTATTTCTAATAACTCCAATCGTCAGAACGCTCGGAGTGGTGATTTCCATCCAACATAATCACACTCGATGTTTGAATAAACATAGCAGTCATGAAACAGAATCTCCTTGTTGAGAGAGAAGAAACATGGATCACTATTTGTGCAGCACATTGATTATTTTTAGTGACCATTGCAATAAGATTTTTAAAAATTTAAAGCAATTGAAGGAGATATGAAAACAAGTATAATTATCAAATTCCTAACACTTGTTATTCAGTAAAATGCAAGTGGTGTCCAATCTGCACTAAAAACCCATTCAATGGAGAATCTGCTTTCTGGTCATACAACCAAATGACCGTGCTCTAAACAAAAAACCTTTACACACATTTAACGATTCAAATAGATTACTCCACTGCGAAACAGATGAATATAAGTTATAAGGGTGACAATCAAAAGAAGCGCCTAGGAAAAGAAAGAGGTCTTTCCTAATAACTCCAAAACTCAGGATGCTTAGAGTGGTAGTTCCCATCCAACAAAATCACAATCCACGTTTGAACAAACATAGCAGTCATGAAATAGAATCTCCCTGTTGAGAGGCAAGAAACATGTACCACAATTTGTGCATGTGGTGTCAAATATGCACCAAAAGACGGTTGAATGGGGAATCTGCTTTCTGGCCATACAACCAGATGACCCTGCTGTAATCAACAAATATTTAAACTCATTTCATTATTCAACTATATTATTCCACTGTGAAATTGATGAATATATGTGATGAGGGTAACAATCAAAACAAGGACTCAGCAAAAGAAAGAAGTCTTTCCTAATAACTACAATTGTCAGAATGCTCGGAGTAGTGCTTCCATCCAACAAAATTACACTCGAAAGTAGAACATAGCAGGCATTAAACGGAATCTCCCTGTTGAGAGGGAAGAAACATGTACCACAATTTGTGCAGCACATTTATTATTTTTAGTGACCATTGCAATAATATTTTAAAAAATATAAAGCAAATGAAGGAGATACCTCAACAAGAAGATTTATCAAATTCCGAACATTTGTTATTCAGTAAGGTGCATGTGGTATCCAATCTGCACCAAAAGACCATTGATTAGAGAATCTGCTTTCTGGCCATACAACCAGATGACCCTGCTGTAAACAACAAACATTTGCCCACATTTCACGAATCAAATACATTACTCCACTGTGAAATTGACGAATAAATGTGATAAAGGTATCAATCAAAGGAAGCACCTAGCAAAAGAAAACTGTATTTCTAATAACTCCAATCGTCAGAATGCTCGGAGTGGTGATTTCCATCCAACATAATCACACTTGATGTTTGAATAAACATAGGAGTCATGAAACGGAATCTCCCTGTTGAGACAGAAGAAACATGTACCACAATTTGTGCAGCACATTGATTATTTTCAGTGTCCATTGAAATATTATTCTAAATAATTTAAAGCAATTGAAGGAGATATGAAAACTAGAATAATTATCCAATTCCTAACATTTGTTATTAAGTAAAATGCAAGTGGTGTCCAATCTGCTCTAAAAACCCATTCAACGGAGAATCTACTTTCTGGTCGTACAACCAGATGACCCTGCTCTAAACAAAAAACATTTACACACATTTAACGATTCAAATACATTACTCCACTGCGAAACAGATGAATATAAGTTATAAGGGTAAAAATCAAAAGATGCACCTAGGAAAAGAAGGAGGTCTTTACCAATAACTCCTATACTCAGGGTGCTTGGAGTGGTAGTTCCCATCCAACAAAATCACACTCCATGTTTGAACAAACATAGCAGTCATGAAACAGAATCTCCCTGTTGAGAGGCAAGAAACATGTACCACAATTTGTGCATGTGGTGTCAAATATGCACCATAAGACGATTGAATGGGGAATCTGATTTCTGGCCATACAACCAGATGACCCTGCTGAAATCAACAAATATTTACCCACATTTCACGATTCAAATATATTCTTCCACTGTGAAATTGATGAATATATGTGATGAGGGTAACAATCAAAACAAGGCCTCAGCAAAAGAAAGAAGTCATTGCTAATTACTCCAATTGTCAGAATGCTCGAGGTAGTACTTCCCATCCAACAATATCACACTCAAAAGTAGAACAAACATAGCTGGCATTAAAATGAATTTCCCTGTTGAGAGGGAAGAAACATGTTCCACAATTTGTGCAGCACATTGATTATTTTTAGTGACCATTGCAATAAAATTTTTAAAAATAAAAAGCAAATGAAAGAGATACCAATACAAGAAGATTTATCAAATTCCGAACATTCGTTATTCAGTAAAGTGCATGTGGTGTCCAAACTGCACCAAAAGACCATTGAATAGAGAATCTGCTTTCTGGGCATACAACCAGATGACCCTGCTCTAAACAACAAACATTTACCCACATTTCTCGAATCAAATACACTACTCCACTGTGAAATTGATGAATATAAGTGATAAAGGTATCAATCAAAGGAAGCACCTAGCAAAAGAAAACAGTATTTCTAATAACTCCAATCGTCAGAACGCTCGGAGTGGTGATTTCCATCCAACATAATCACACTCAATGTTTGAATAAACATAGCAGTTATGAAACCGAATCTCCCGGTTGAAAGAGAATAAACATGGACCACTAATTGTGCAGCACATTGATTATTTTTAGTGACCATTGCAATAAGATTTTTAAAAATTTAAAGCAATTGAAGGAGATACCAAAACAAGAATAATTATCAAATTCCTAACACTTGTTATTCAGTAAAATGCAAGTGGTGCCCAATATGCACTAACAAACCTTTTGAATTAAGAATCTGTTTCTGGTCATAAAACCAGATGACCCTGCTCTAAACAAAAAACATTTACACACATTTAACGATTCAAATACATTACTCCACTGTGAAAGAGATGAATATAAGTTATAAGGGTAACAATCAAAAGAAGCACCTAGGAAGAGAAAGAGGTCTTTCCTAATAACTCCAATACTCAGGGTGCTTGGAGTGGTAGTTCCCATCCAACAAAATCACACTCCATGTTTGAACAAACATAGCAGTCATGAAACAGAATCTCCCTGTTGAGAGGCAAGAAACATGTACCACAATTTCTGCATGTGGTGTCAAATATGCACCAAAAGACGATTGAATAGGGAATCTGCTTTCTGGCCATACAACCAGATGACCCTGCTGTAATCAACAAACATTTAAACACATTTCATTATTCAAATATATTATTCCACTGTGAAATTGATGAATATATGTGATGAGGGTAACAATCAAAACTAGGACTTAGCATAAGAAAGAAGTCTTTCCTAATAACTCCAATTGTCAGAATGCTCGGAGTAGTGCTTCCATCCAACAAAATTACACTCGAAAGTAGAAAATAGCAGGCATTAAACGGAATCTCCCTGTTAAGAGGGAAGAAACGTGTACCACAATTTGTGCAGCACATTGATTATTTTTAGTGACCATTGAAATAGTATTTTAAAAAATATAAAGCAAATGAAGGAGACACCTCAACAAGAAGATTTATCAAATTCCGAACATTCGTTATTCAGTAAGGTGCATGTCATGTCCAATCTGCACCAAAAGACCATTGGCCATACAACCACATTACCCTGCTGTAAACAACAAACATATACCCACATTTCACGTATCAAATACATTACTCCACTGTGAAATTGACGAATATAAGTGATAAAGGTATCAATCAAAGGAAGCACCTAGCAAAAGAAAACAGCATATCTAATAACTCCAATCGTCAGAACGCTCGGAGAGGTGATTTCCATCCAACATAATCACACTCGAAGTTTGAATAAACATAGCAGTCATGAAACGGAATCTCCCGGTTGAGAGAGAAGAAACATGTACCACAATTTGTGCAGCACATTGATTATTTTTAGTGACCATTGCAATAGGATTTTTAAAAATTTAAAGCTATTGAAGGAGATACGAAAACAAGAATAATTATCAAATTCCTAACATTTTTTATTCAGTAAAATGCAAATGGCGTCCAAACTGCACCAAAAACCCATTGAATGGATAATCTGCTTTCTGGCCATACAACCAGATGACCCTGCTGTAATCAACAAACATTTACCCACATTTCACGATTCAAATATATTATTCCACTGTGAAATTGGTGAATATATGTGATGAGGGTAACAATCAAAACTAGGACTTAGCAAAAGAAAGAAGTCTTTCCTAATAACTCCAATTGTCAGAATGCTCGGAGTAGTGCTTAAATCCAACAAAATTACACTCGAAAGTAGAACATAGCAGGCATTAAACGGAATCTCCCTGTTGAGAGGGAAGAAACATGTACCACAATTTGTGCAGCACATTTATTATTTTTAGTGACCATTGCAATAATATTTTAAAAAATATAAAGCAAATGAAGGAGATACCTCCACAAGAAGATTTATCAAATTCCGAACATTTCTTATTCTGTAAGGTGCATGTGGTGTCCAATCTGCACCAAAAGACCATTGAATAGAGAATCTGCTTTCTGGCCATACAACCAGATGACCCTGCTGTAAACAACAAACATTTACCCACATTTCACTAATCAAATACATTACTCCACTGTGAAATTGACGAATATAAGTGATAAATGTATCAATCAAAGGAAGCACCTACCAAAAGAAAACAGTATTTCTAATAACTCCAATCGTCAGAACGCTAGGAGTGGTGATTTCCATCCATCATAGTCACACTTGATGTTTGAATAAACATAGCAGTCATGAAACGGAATCTCCCTGTTGAGAGAGAAGAAATATGTACCACAATTTTGCAGCATATTGATTATTTTTAATGTCCTTTGGAATATTATTCTTAATAATTTAAAGCAATTGAACGAGATACAAAAACAAGAATAATTATCAAATTCCTAACATTTGTTATTCAGTAAAATGCAAGTGGTGTCCAATCTGCACTAAAAACCCATTCAATGGAGAATCTGCTTTCTGGTCATACAACCAGATGACCCTCCTCTAAACAAAAAACATTTACACACATTTAACGATTCAAATACATTACTCAACTGCGAAACAGATGAGTATAAGTTATAAGGGTAAAAATCAAAAGAAGCACCTAGGAAAAGAAGGAGGTCTTTACCAATAACTCCTATACTCAGGATGCTTGGAGTGGTAGTTCCCATCCAACAAAATCACACTCCATGTTTGAACAAACATAGCAGTCATGAAACAGGATCTCCCTGTTGAGAGGCAAGAAACATGTACCACAATTTGTGCATGTGGTGTCAAATATGCACCAAAAGACGATTGAATGGGGAATCTGCTTTCTGGCCATACAACCAGATGACCCTGCTGTAATCAACAAATACACTCCTGGAAATGGAAAAAAGAACACATTGGCACCGGTATGTCAGACCCACCATACTTGCTCCGGACACTGCGAGAGGGCTGTACAAGCAATGATCACACGCCCGGCACAGCGGACACACCAGGAACCGCGGTGTTGGCCGTCGAATGGCGCTAGCTGCGCAGCATTTGTGCACCGCCGCCGTCAGTGTCAGCCAGTTTGCCGTGGCACACGGAGCTCCATCGCAGTCTTTAACACTGGCAGCATGCCGCGACAGCGTGGACGTGAACCGTATGTGTAGTTGACGGACTTTGAGCGAGGGTGTATAGTGGGCATGCGGGAGGCCGGGTGGACGTACCGCCGAATTGCTCAACACGTGGGGCGTGAGGTCTCCACAGTACATCGATGTTGTCGCCAGTGGTCGGTGGAAGGTGCACGTGCCCGGCAACCTGGGACAGGACCGCACCGACGCACGGATGCAGGCCAAGACCGTAGGATCCTACGCAGTGCCGTAGGGGACCGCACCGCCACTTCCCAGCAAATTAGGGACACTGTTGCTCTTGGGGTACCGGCGAGGACCATTCGCAACCATCTCCATGAAGCTGGGCTACGGTCCCGCACACCGTTAGGCCATCTTCCGCTCACGCCCCAACATCGTGCAGCCCGCCTCCAGTGATGTCGCGACAGGCGTGAATGGAGGGACGAATGGAGACGTGTCGTCTTCAGCGATGAGAGTCCCTTCTGCCTTGGTGCCAATGATGGTCATATGCGTGTTTGGCTCCGTGCAGGTGAGCGCCACAATCAGGACTGCATACGACTGAGGCACACTGGGCCAACACCCGGCATCATGGTGTTGGGAGCGATCTCCTACACTGGCCGTACACCTCTGGTGATCGTCGAGGGGACACTGAATAGTGCACGGTACATCCAAACCGTCATCGAACCCATCGTTCTACCATTCCTAGACCGGCAAGGAAACTTGCTGTCCAACAGGACAATGCACGTCCGCATCTATCCTGTGCCACCCAACGTGCTCTAGAAGGTGTAAGTCAACTACCCTGGCCAGCAAGATCTCCGGATCTGTCTCCCATTGAGCATGTTTGGGACTGGATGAAGCGTCGTCTCACGCGGTCTGCACGTCCAGCACGAACGCTGGTCCAACTGAGGCGACAGGTGGAAATGGCATGGCAAGCCGTTCCACAGGACTACACCCAGCATCTCTACGATCGTCTCCATGGGAGAATAGCAGCCTGCATTGCTACGAAATGTGGATATACACTGTACTAGTGCCGACATTGTGCATGCTCTGTTGCCTGTGTCTATGTGCCTGTGGTTCTGTCAGTGTGATCATGTGATGTATCTGACTCCAGGAATGTGTCAATAAAGTTTCCCCTTCCTCGGACAATGAATTCACGGTGTTCTTATTTCAATTTCCAGGAGTGTATTTACCAACATTTCACGATTCAAATATATTATTCCACTGTGAAATTGATGAATATATGTGATGAGGGTATCAATCAAAACAAGGACTCAGCAAAAGAAATAAGTCTTTCCTAATAACTCCAATTGACAAAATGCTCGGAGTAGTGCTTCCATCCAACAATATTACACTCGAAAGTAGAACATAGCAGGCATTAAACGGAATCTCCCTGTTGAGAGGGAAGAAACATGTACCACAATTTGTGCAGCACATTGATTATTTTTAGTGACCATTGCAATAATATTTTAAAAAATATAAAGCAAATGAAGGAGATACCTCAACAAGAAGATTTATCAAATTACGAACATTCGTTATTCAGTAAGGTGCATGTCATGTCCAATCTGCACCAAAAGACCATTGGCCATACAACCACATGACCCTGCTGTAAACAACAAACATATACCCACATTTCACGTATCAAATACATTACTCCACTGTGAAATTGACGAATATGAAAGATAAAGGTATCAATCAAAGGAAGCACCTAGCAAAAGAAAGCAGTATTTCTAATAACTCCAATCGTCAGAACGCTCGGAGTGGTGATTTCCATCCAACATAATCACACTCGATGTTCTAATAAACATAGCAGTCATGGAACGGGATCTCCCTGTTGAGAGAGAAAAAACATGGACCACAATTTGTGCAGCACATTGATTATTTTTACTGACCATTGCAATAAGATTTTTAAAAATTTAAAGCAATTGAAGGAGACACGGAAAATAGAATATTTATCAAATTCCTAACATTTGTTATTCAGTAAAATGCAAGTGGTGCCCAATATGCACTAACAAACCCTTTGAATTAAGAATCTGTTTCTGGTCATAAAACCAGATGACCCTGCTCTAAACAAAAAACATTTACACACATTTAACGATTCAAATACATTACTTCACTGTGAAAGAGATGAATATAAGTTATAAGGGTAACAATCAAAAGAAGCACCTAGGAAGAGAAAGACGTCTTTCCTAATAACTCCAATACTCAGGGTGCTTGGAGTGGTAGTTCCCATCCAACAAAATCATACTCCATGTTTGAACAAACATAGCAGTCATGAAACAGAATCTCCCTGTTGAGAGGCAAGAAACATGTACCACAATTTCAGCATGTGGTGTCAAATATGCACCAAAAGACGATTGAATAGGGAATCTGCTTTCTGACCATACAACCAGATAACCCTGCTGTAATTAACAAACATTTAAACACATTTCATTATTCAAATATATTATTCCACTGTGAAATTGATGAATATATGTGATGAGGGTAACAATCAAAACAAGGACTCAGCAAAACAAAGAAGTCTTACCTAATAACTCCAATTGTCAGAATGCTCGGAGTAGTGCTTCCCATCAAATAAAATCACACTCAAAAGTAGAACAAACATAGCAGGCATTTAAACAGAATCTCCCTGTTGAAGAGGGAAGAAACATGTACCACAATTTGTGCAGCACATTTATAATTTTTAGTGACAACTGCAATAAGATTTTTAAAAATTTAAAGCAATTGAAGTAGATACAAAAACAAGACTATGTATCAAATTCCTAACATTTGTTATTCAGTAAAATGCAAGTGGTGTCCAATCTGCACTAAAAACTCATTGAATGGAGAATCTGCTTTCTGGTCATACAACCAGATGACCCTGCTCTAAACAAAAAACATTTACACACATTTAACAATTTAAATACACTACTGCGTTGCGAAACAGATGAATATAAGTTATAAGGATAACAATCAAAAGAAGCACCTAGGAAGAGAAAGAGGTCTTTTCTAATAACTCCAATACTCAGGGTGCTTGGAGTGGTAGTTCCCATCCAACAAAATCACAATCCCTGTTTGAACAAACATAGCAAACATGAAAGAGAATCTCCCTGTTGAGAGCCAAGACACATGTACCACAATTTGTGCATGTGGTGTCAAATATGCACCAAAAGACAATTGAATGGGGAATCAGCTTTCTGGCCATACAACCAGATGACCCTGCTGTAATAAACAAACATTTACCCACATTTCACGATTCAAATATATTATTCCACTGTGAAATTGGTGAATATATGTGATGAGGGTAACAATCAAAACAAGAACTCATCAAAAGAAAGAAGTCTTTCCTAATAACTCCAATTGTCAGAATGCTCGGAGTAGTGCTTCCCGTTCAACAAAATCACACTCAAAAGTAGAACAAACATAGCTGGCATTAAACAGAATCTCCCTGTAGAGAGGCAAGAAACATGTATCACAATTTCTGCATGTGGTGTCAAATATGCACCAAAAGACGATTGAATAGGGAATCTGCTTTCTGGCCATACAACCAGATGACCCTGCTGTAATCCACAAACATTTAAACACATTTCATTATTCAAATATATTATTCCACTGTGAAATTGATGAATATATGTGATGAGGGTAACAATCAAAACAAGGACTCAGCAAAACAAAGAAGTCTTACCTAATAACTCCAATTGTCAGAATGCTCGGAGTAGTGCTTCCCATCAAACAAAATAACACTCAAAAGTAGAACAAACATAGCAGGCATTTAAACGGGATCTCCCTGTTGACGGGGAAGAAACATTTACCACAATTTGTGCAGCACATTTATTATTTTTAGTGACCACTGCAATAAGATTTTTAAAAATTTAAAGCAATTGAAGTAGATACGAATAGAAGACTATGTATCAAATTCCTAACATTTGCTATTCAGTAAAATGCAAGTGGTGTCCAATCTGCACTAAAAACTCATTGAATGGAGAATCTGCTCTCTGGTCATACAACCAGATGACCCTGATCTAAACAAAAAACATTTACACACATTTAACAATTTAAATACATTACTGCCCTGCGAAACAGATGAATATAAGTTCTAAGGGTAACAATCAAAAGAAGCACCTAGGAAGAGAAAGAGGTCTTTCCTAATAACTCCAATACTCAGGGTGCTTGGAGTGGTAGTTCCCATCCAACAAAATCACAATCCATGTTTGAACAAACATGGCAGTCATGAAACAGAATCTCCCTGTTGAGAGCCAAGAATCATGTACCACAATTTGTGCATGTGGTGTCAAATGTGCACCAAAAGACAATTGAATGGGGAATCTGCTTTCTGGCCATACAACCAGATGACACTGCTGCAGTCAACAAACATTTACCCACATTTCATTATTCAAATATATTATTCCACTGTGAAATTGATGAATATATGTGATGAGGGTAACAATCAAAACAAGGACTAAGCAAAAGAAAGATGTCTTTCCTAATAACTACAATTGTCAGAATGCTCGGAGTAGTGCTTCCCATCCAACAAAATCACACTCGAAATTAGAACGTAGCAGTCATTAAACGGGATCTCCCTGTTGAGAGGGAAGAAACATGTACCACAATTTGTGCAGCACATTTAATGTTATAGTGACCATTGCAATGAGATTATTAAAAATTTAAAGCAATTGAAGGAGATACCTCAACAAGAAGATTTATCAAATTCCGAACATTCGTTATTCAGTAAGGTGCATGTCATGTCCAATCTGCACCAAAAGACCATTGGCCATACAACCACATGACCCTGCTGTAAACAACAAACATGTACCCACATTTCACGTATCAAATACAATACTCCACTGTGAAATTGACGAATATAAAAGATAAAGGTATCAATCAAAGGAAGCACCTAGCAAAAGAAAGCAGTATTTCTAATAACTCCAATCGTCAGAACGCTCGGAGTGGTGATTTCCTTCCAACATAATCACACTCGATGTTCTAATAAACATAGCAGTCATTAAACGGAATCTCCCTGTTGAGAGAGATGAAATATGGACCACAATTTGTGCAGCACATTGATTATTTTTAGTGACCATTGCAATAAGATTTATAAAAATTTAAGGCAACTGAAGGAGATACAAAAACAAGAATAATTATCAAATTACTAACATTTGTTATTCAGTAAAATGCAAGTGGTGCCCAATATGCATTAACAAACCCTTTGAATAAAAAATCTGTTTCTGGTCATAAAACCAGATGACCCTGCTCTAAACAAAAAACATTTACACACATTTAACGATTCAAATACATTACTCCACTGCGATAGAGATGAATATAAGTTATAAGGGTAACAATCAACAGAAGCACCTAGGAAGAGAAAGAGGTCTTTCCTAATAACTCCAATACTCAGGGTGCTTGGAGTGGTAGTTCCCATCCAACAAAATCACACTCCATGTTTGAACAAACATAGCAGTCATGAAACAGAATCTCCTTGTTGAGAGGCAAGAAACATGTACCACAATTTCTGCATGTGGTGTCAAATATGCACCAAAAGACGATTGAATAGGGAATCTGCTTTCTGGCCATACAACCAGATGACCCTGCTGTAATCAACAAACATTTACCCACATTTCACGATTCAAATATATTATTCCACTGTGAAATTGGTGAATATATGTGATGAGGGTAACAATCAAAACAAGGACTCATCAAAAGAAAGAAGTCTTTCCTAATAACTCCAACTGTCAGAATGCTCGGAGCAGTGCTTCCCATTCAACAAAATCACACTCAAAAGTAGAACAAACATAGCTGGCATTAAACAGAATCTCCCTGTATAGCGGGAAGAAACATGTTTCACAATTTGTGCAGCACATTTATTATTTTTAGTGACCATTGCAATAATATTTTTAAAAATAAAAAACAAATGAAGGAGATACCTAAACAAGAAGATTTATCAAATTCCGAACATTCGTTATTCAGTAAAGTGCATGTGGTGTCCAATCTGCACCAAAAGACCATTGAATAGAGAATCTGCTTTCTGGCCATACAACCAGATGACCCTGCTGTAAACAACAAACATTTACCCACATTTCACGAATCAAATACATTGCTCCACTGTGAAATTGACGAATATCAGTGATAAAGGTATCAATCAAAGGAAGCACCTAGCAAAAGAAAACTGCATATCTAATAACTACAATCGTCAGAACGCTCGGAGGGGTGATTTCCATCCAAAATAATCACACTCGATGTTTGAATAAACATAGCAGTCATAAAATGGGATCTCCTGGTTGAGAGAGAAGAAACATGTACCACAATTTGTGCAGCACATTGATTATTTTTAGTGACCATTGCAATAGGATTTTTAAAAATTTAAAGCAATTGAAGGAGATACGAAAACAAGAATAATTATCAAATTCCTAACATTTGTTATTCAGTAAAATGCAAGTGGTGTCAAAACTGCACCAAAAACCCATTGAATGGATAATCTGCTTTCTGGCCATACAACCAGATGACCCTGCTGTAATCAACAAACATTAACCCACATTTCACGATTCAAATATATTATTCCACTGTGAAATTGTTGAATATATGTGATGAGGGTAACAATCAAAACTAGGACTTAGCAAAAGAAAGAAATCTTTCCTAATAATTCCAATTGTCAGAATGCTCGGAGTAGTGCTTCCATCCAACAAAATTACACTCGAAAGTAGAACATTGCAGGCATTAAACGGAATCTCCCTGTTGAGAGGGAAGAAACATGTACCACAATTTGTGCAGCACATTTATGACTTTTAGTGACCATTGCAATCATATTTTAAAAAATATAAAGCAAATGAAGGAGATACCTCAACAAGAAGGTTTATCAAATTCCGAACATTTGTTATTCAGTAAGGTGCATGATGTGTCCAATCTGCACCAAAAGACCATTGAATAGAGAATCTGCTTTCTGGCCATACAACCAGATGACCCTGCTGTAAACAACAAACATTTACCCACATTTCACTAATCAAATACATTACTCCACTGTGAAATTGACGAATATAAGTGATAAAGGTATCAATCAAAGGAAGCACCTAGCAAAAGAAAACAGAATTTCTAATAACTCCAATCGTCAGAACGCTCGGAGTGGTGATTTCCATCCAACATAGTCACACTTGATGTTTGAATAAACATAGCAGTCATGAAACGGAATCTCCCGGTTGAGAGAGAAGAAACATGTACCACAATTTGTGCAGCACATTGATTATTTTTAGTGACCATTGCAATAGGATTTTTAAAAATTTAAAACAATTGAAGGAGATACGGAAAAAAGAATATTTATCAAATTCCTAACATTTGTTATTCAGTAAAATGCAAGTGGTGCCCAATATGCACTAACAAACCCTTGGAATTAAGAATCTGTTTCTAGTCATAAAACCAGATGACCCTGCTCTAAACAAAAAACATTTACACACATTTAACGATTCAAATACATTACTCCACTGCGAAAGAGATGAATATAAGTTATAAGGGTAACAATCAAAAGAAGCACCTAGGAAGAGAAAGAGGTCTTTCCTAATAACTCCAATACTCAGGGTGCTTGGAGTGGTAGTTCCCATCCAACAAAATCTCAATCCATGTTTGAACAAACATAGCAGTCATGAAACAGAATCTCCCTGTTGAGAGGCAAGAAACATGTACCACAATTTGTGCATGTGGTGTCAAATATGCACCAAAAGTCAATTGAATGGGGAATCAGCTTTCTGGCCATACAACCAGATGACCCTGCTGTAATCAACAAACATTTACCCACATTTCACGATTCAAATATATTATTCCACTGTGAAATTGGTGAATATATGTGATGAGGGTAACAATCAAAACAAGGACTCATCAAAAGAAAGAAGTCTTTCCTAATAACTCCAATTGTCAGAATGCTCGGAGTAGTGCTTCCCATTCAACAAAATCACACTCAAAAGTAGAACAAACATAGCTGGCATTAAACAGAATCTCCCTGTAGAGCAGGAAGAAACATGTTCCACAATTTGTGCAGCACATTTATTATTTTTAGTGACCATTGCAATAATATTTTTAAAAATAAAAAACAAATGAAGGAGATACCTAAACAAGAAGATTTATCAAATTCCGAACATTCGTTATTCAGTAAAGTGCATGTGGTGTCCAATCTGCACCAAAAGACCATTGAATAGAGAATCTGCTTTCTGGCCATACAACCAGATGACCCTGCTGTAAACAACAAACATTTACCCACATTTCACGAATCAAATACATTGCTCCACTGTGAAATTGACGAATATCAGTGATAAAGGTATCAATCAAAGGAAGCACCTAGCAAAAGAAAACTGCATATCTAATAACTCCAATCGTCAGAACGCTCGGAGGGGTGATTTCCATCCAACATAATCACACTCGATGTTTGAATAAACATAGCAGTCATAAAATGTAATCTCCTGGTTGAGAGAGAAGAAACATGTACCACAATTTGTGCAGCACATTGATTATTTTTAGTGACCATTGCAATAGGATTTTTAAAAATTTAAAGCAATTGAAGGAGATACGAAAACAAGAATAATTATCAAATTCCTAACATTTGTTATTCAGTAAAATGCAAGTGGTGTCAAAACTGCACCAAAAACCCATTGAATGGATAATCTGCTTTCTGGCCATACAACCAGATGACCCTGCTGTAATCAACAAACATTAACCCACATTTCACAATTCAAATATATTATTCCACTGTGAAATTGGTGAATATATGTGATGAGGGTAAGAATCAAAACTAGGACTTAGCAAAAGAAAGAAATCTTTCCTAATAATTCCAATTGTCAGAATGCTCGGAGTAGTGCTTCCATCCAACAAAATTACACTCGAAAGTAGAACATTGCAGGCATTAAACGGAATCTCCCTGTTGAGAGGGAAGAAACATGTACCACAATTTGTGCAGCACATTTATTATTTTTAGTGACCATTGCAATAATATTTTAAAAAATATAAAGCAAATGAAGGAGATACCTCCACAAGAAGATTTATCAAATTCCGAACATTCGTTATACAGTAAAGTGCATGTGGTGTCCAATCTGCACCAAAAGACCATTGAATAGAGAATCTGCTTTCTGGCCATACAACCAGATGACCCTGCTGTAAACAACAAACATTTACCCACATTTCACTAATCAAATGCATTACTCCACTGTGAAATTGACGAATATAAGTGATAAAGGTATCAATCAAAGGAAGCACCTAGCAAAAGAAAACAGTATTTCTAATAACTCCAATCATCAGAACGCTCGGAGTGGTGATTTCCATCCAACATAGTCACACTTGATGTTTGAATAAACATAGCAGTCTTGAAACGGAATCTCCCTGTTAAGAGAGAAGAAACATGTACCACAATTTGTGCAGCACATTGATTATTTTTAGTGTCCATTGGAATATTATTCTTAATAATTTAAAGCAATTGAACGAGATACGAAAACAAGAATAATTATCAAATTCCTAACATTTGTTATTCAGTAAAATGCAAGTGGTGTCCAATCTGCACTAAAAACCCATTCAATGGAGAATCTGCTTTCTGGTCATACAACCAGATGACCCTCCTCTAAACAAAAAACATTTACACACATTTAACGATTCAAATACATTACTCCACTGCGAAACAGATGAGTATAAGTTATAAGGGTAAAAATCAAAAGAAGCACCTAGGAAAAGAAGCAGGTCTTTACCAATAACTCCTATACTCAGGATGCTTGGAGTGGTAGTTGCCATCCAACAAAATCACACTCCATGTTTGAACAAACATAGCAGTCATGAAACAGAATCTCCCTGTTGAGAGGCAAGAAATATGTACCACAATTTGTGAATGTGGTGTCTAATATGCACCAAAAGACGATTGAATGGGGAATCTGCTTTCTGGCCATACAACCAGATGACCCTGCTGTAATCAACAAACATTTACCCACATTTCACGATTCAAATATATTATTCCACTGTGAAATTGATAAATATATGTGATGAGGGTAACAATCAAAACAAGGACTCAGCAAAAGAAAGATGTCTTTCCTAATAACTACAATTGTCAGAATGCTCGCAGTAGTGCTTCCCATCCAACAAAATCACACTCGAAATTAGAATATAGCAGGCCTTAAACGGAATTTCCCTGTTGAGAGGGAAGAAACATGTACCACAATTTGTGCAGCACATTTATTATTTTAGTGACCATTGCAATAATATTTTAAAAAATAAAAAGCAAATGAAGGAGATACCTCAACAAGAAGATTTATCAAATTCCGAACATTCGTTATTAAGTAAAGTGCATGTGGTGTCCAATATGCACCAAAAGACCACTGATAGAGAATCTGCTTTCTGGCCATACAACCAGATGACCCTACTTTAAACAACAAACGTATACCCACATTTCACGAATCAAATACATTACTCCACTGTGAAATTGACGAATATAAGTGGTAAAGGTATCAATCAAAGGAAGCACCTAGCAAAAGAAAACAGCATATCTAATAACTCCAATCGTCAGAACACTCGCAGTGGTGATTACCATCCAACATAATCGCACTCGATGTTTGAATAAACATAGCAGTCATGAAACGGAATCTCCTTGTTGAGAGAGATGAAACATGGACCACTATTTGTGCAGCACATTGATTATGTTTAGTGACCATTGCAATAAGATTTTTAAAAATTTAAAGCAATTGAAAGAGATACGAAAACAAGAATAATTATCAAATTCCTAACACTTGTTAGTCAGTAAAATTCAAATGGTGTCCAATCTGCACTAAAAACCCATTCAATGGAGAATCTGCTTTCTGGTCATACAACCAAATGACCGTGCACTAAACAAAAAACATTTACACACATTTTACGATTCAAATACATTACTCCACTGCGAAACAGATGAATATAAGTTATAAGGGTAACAATCAAAAGAACCACCTAGGAAACGAAAGAAGTCTTTCCTAATAACTCCAATACTCAGGAATCTTGGAGTGGTAGTTCCCATCCAACAAAATCACACTCCATGTTTGAACAAACATAGCAGTCATGAAATAGAATCTCCCTGTTGAGAGGCAAGAAACATGTACCACAATTATTGCATGTGGTGTCAAATATGCAACAAAAGACGATTGAATGGGGAATCTGCTTTCTGGCCATACAACCAGATGACCCTGCTATAATCAACAAATATTTAAACACATTTCATTATTCAACTATATTATTCCACTGTGAAATTGATGAATATATGTGATGAGGGTAACAATCAAAACAAGGACTCAGCAAAAGAAAGAAGTCTTTCCTAATAACTCCAATTGTCAGAATGCTTGGAGTAGTGCTTCCATCCAACAAAATTACACTCGAAAGTAGAACATAGCAGGCATTAAACAGAATCTCCCTGTTGAGAGGGAAGAAACATGTACCACAATTTGTGCAGCACATTTTTTATTTTTAGTGACCATTGCAATAATATTTTAACAAATATAAAGCAAATGAAGGAGATACCTCAACAAGAATATTTATCAAATTCCGAACATTTGTTATTCAGTAAGATGCATGTGGTGTCCAATCTGCACCAAAAGACCATTGAATAGAGAATCAGCTTTCTGGCCATACAACCAGATGACCCTGCTGTAAACAACAAACATTTACCCACATTTCACGAATCAAATACATTACTCCACTGTGAAATTGACGAATATAAATGATAAAGGTATCAATCAAAGGAAGCACCTAGCAAAAGAAAACAGTATTTCTAATAACGCCAATCATCAGAAGCCTCGGAGTGGTGATTTCCATACAACATAGTCACACTTGATGTTTCAATAAACATAGCAGTCATGAAACGGAATCTCCCTGTTGAGAGAGAAGAAACATGTACCACAATTTCAGCATGTGGTGTCAAATATGCACCAAAAGACAATTGAATAGGGAATCTGCTTTCTGGCCATACTACCAGATGACCCTGCTGTAATCAACAAACATTTAAACACATTTCATTATTCATATATATTGTTCCACTGTGAAATTGGTGAATATATGTGATGAGGGTAACAATCAAAACTAGGACTTAGCAAAAGAAAGAAATCTTACCTAATAATTCCAATTGTCAGAATGCTCGGAGTAGTGCTTCCATCCAACAAAATTACACTCGAAAGTAGAACATTGCAGGCATTAAACGGAATCTCCCTGTTGAGAGGGAAGAAACATGTACCACAATTTGTGCAGCACATTTATTATTTTTAGTGACCATTGCAATAATATTTTAAAAAATATAAAGCAAATGAAGGAGATACCTCCACAAGAAGATTTATCAAATTCCGAACATTCGTTATACAGTAAAGTGCATGTGGTGTCCAATCTGCACCAAAAGACCATTGAATAGAGAATCTGCTTTCTGGCCATACAACCAGATGACCCTGCTGTAAACAACAAACATTTACCCACATTTCACTAATCAAATACATTACTCCACTGTGAAATTGACAAATATAAGTGATAAAGGTATCAATCAAAGGAAGCACCTAGCAAAAGAAAACAGTATTTCTAATAACTCCAATCATCAGAACGCTCGGAGTGGTGATTTCCATCCAACATAGTCACACTTGATGTTTGAATAAACATAGCAGTCTTGAAACGGAATCTCCCTGTTAAGAGAGAAGAAACATGTACCACAATTTGTGCAGCACATTGATTATTTTTAGTGTCCATTGGAATATTATTCTTAATAATTTAAAGCAATTGAACGAGATACGAAAACAAGAATAATTATCAAATTCCTAACATTTGTTATTCAGTAAAATGCAAGTGGTGTCCAATCTGCACTAAAAAATCTCCCTGTTGAGAGGGAAGAAACAAGTTCCACAATTTGTGCAGCACATTTATTATTTTTAGTGACCATTGCAATAAGGTTTTTAAAAATAAAAAAAAAAATGAAGGAGATACCTAATCAAGAAGATTTATCAAATGCCGAACATTCGTTATTCAGTTAAGTACATGTGGTGTCCAATCTGCACCAAAAGACCATTGAATAGAGAATCTGCTTTCTGGCCATACAACCAGATGACCATGCTGTAAACAACAAACATTTACCCACATTTCACGAATCAAATACACTACTCCTCTGTGAAATTGACGAATATAAGTGATAAAGATATCAATCAAAGGAAGCACCTGGCAAAAGAAAACAGCATATCTAATAACTCCAATAGTCAGAACGCTCGTAGTGGTGATTTCATTCCAACATAATCACACTCGATGTTTGAATAAACATAGCAGTCATGAAACGGAATCTCCCGGTTGAGAGAGAAGAAACATGTACCACAATTTGGGCAGCACATTGATTATTTTTAGTGACCATTGCAATAAGATTATTAAAAATTTTAAGCAATTGAAGGAGATACGAAAACAAGAATAATTATTAAATTCCTAACTTTTGTTATTCAGTAAAATGCAAGTGGTGTCCAATCTGCACTAAAAACTCATTGAATGGAGAATCTGCTTTCTGACCATACAACCAGATGACCCTGCTCTAAACAAAAAACATTTACACACATTTAACAATTTAAATACATTACTGCCCTGCGAAACAGATGAATATAAGTTATAAGGGTAACAATCAAAAGAAGCACCTAGGAAGAGAAAGAGGTCTTTCCTAATAACTCCAATACTCAGGATGCTTGGAGTGGTAGTTCCCAAACAACAAAATCACACTCCATGTTTGAACAAACATAGCAGTCATGAAACAGAATCTCCCTGTTGAGAGGCAAGAAACATGTACCACAACTTGTGCATGTGGTGTCAAATATGCACCAAAAGACGATTGAATGGGGAATCTGCTTTCTGGCCATACAACCAGATGACCCTGCTGCAATAAACAAATATTTACCAACATTTCACAATTCAAATATATTATTCCACTGTGAAATTGATGAATATATGTGATGAGGGTAACAATCAAAACAAGGACTCAGCAAAAGAAGAAGTCATTGCTAATAACTCCAATTGTCAGAATGCTCGGAGTAGTACTTCCCATTCAACAAAATCACACTCAAAAGTAGAACAAACATTGCACCCATTAAACAGAATCTCCCTGTTGAGAGGGAAGAAACATGTACCACAATTTGTGCAGCACATTTATTATTTTTAGTGACCATTGCAATAAGAGTTTTAAAAATAAAAAATAAATAAGGGAGATACTTAAAAAGAAGATTTATCAAATTCCGAACATCGTTATTCAGTAAAGTGCATGTGGTGTCCTATCTGCACCATAAGACCATTGAATAGAGAATCTGCTTTCTGGCCATACAACCAGATGACCCTGCTGTAAACAACAAACATTTACCCACATTTCACGAATCAAATACATTACTCCACTGTGAAATTGACGAATATAAGTGATAAAGGTATCAATCAAAGGAAGCACCTAGCAAAAGAAAACAGCATATCTAATAACTCCAATCGTCAGAATGCTCGGAGTGGTGATTTCCATCAAACATAATCACACTCGATGTTTGAATAAACATAGCAGTCATGAAACGAAATCTCCCTGTTGAGAGAGAAGAAACATGTACCACAATTTGTGCAGCACATTGATTATTTTTAGTGTCCATTGGAATATTATTCTTAATAATTTAAAGCAATTGAAGGAGATACGAAAACAAAAATAATTATCAAATTCCTAACATTTGTTATTCAGTAACATGCAAGTGGTGTCCAATCTGCAGTAAAAACCCATTCAATGGAGAATCTGCTTTCTGGTCATACAACCAGATGACCCTGCTCTATACACAAAACATTTACACACATTTAACGATTCGAATACATTACTCCACTGCGAAAGAGATGAATATAAGTTATAAGGGTAACAATCAAAAGAAGCACCTAGGAAGAGAAAGAGATCTTTCCTAATAACTCCAATACTCAGGGTGCTTGCAGTGGTAGTTCCCATCCAACAAAATCACACTCCATGTTTGAACAAACATAGCAGTCATGAAACAGAATCTCCCTGTTGAGAGGCAAGAAACATGTACCACAATTTGTGCATGTGGTGTCAAATATGCACCAAAAGACAATTGAATGGGGAATCAGCTTTCTGGCCATACAACCAGATGACCCTGCTGTAATCAACAAACATTTACCCACATTTCATGATTCAAACATATTACTCCACTGTGAAATTGGTGAATATATGTGATGAGGGTAACAATCAAAACAAGGACTCATCAAAAGAAAGAAGTCCTTCCAAATAACTCCAATTGTCAGAATGCTCGGAGTAGTGCTTCCCATTCAACAAAATCATACTCAAAAGTAGAACAAACATAGCTGGCATTAAGCAGAATCTCCCTGTTGAGAGGGAAGAAACATGTTCCACAATTTGTGTAGCACATTTATTATTTTTAGTGACCATTGCAATAAGACTTTTAAAAATAAAAAACAAATGAAGGAGATACCTAAACAAGAAGATTTATCAAATTCCGAACATTCGTTATTCAGTAAAGTGCATGTGGTGTCCAATCTGCACCAAAAGACCATTGAATAGAGAATATGCTTTCTGGCCATCCAACCAGATGACCCTGCTGTAAATAACAAACATTTACCCAGATTTCACGAATCAAATACACTACTCCACTGTGAAATTGACGAATATAAGTGATAAAGGTATCAATCAAAGGAAGCACCTAGCAAAAGAAAACAGCATATCTAATAACTCCAATCGTCAGAACGCTCGGAGAGGTGATTTCCATCCAACACAATCACACTCAATGTTTGAATAAACATAGCAGTCATGAAACGGAATCTCCCGGTTGAGAGAGAAGAAACATGTACCACAATCTGTGCAGCACATTGATAATTTTTAGTGACCATTGCAATAGGATTTTTAAAAATTTAAAGCAATTGAAGGAGATACGTAAACAAGAATAATTATCAAATTCCTATCATTTGTTTTTCAGTAAACTGCAAGTGGTGTCCAAACTGCACCAAAAACCCATTGAATGGATAATCTGCTTTCTGGTCATACAACCAGATGACCCTGCTCTAAACAAAAAACATTTACACACATTTAACGATTCAAATACATTACTCCACTGCGAAACAGATGAATATAAGTTATAAGGGTAACAATCAAAAGAACCACCTAGGAAAAGAAAGAGGTCTTTCCTAATAACTCCAATACTCAGGATGCTTGGAGTGGTAGTTCCCATCCAACAAAATCACACTCCATGTTTGAACAAACATAGCAGTCATGAAACAGAATCTCCCTGTTGAGAGGCAAGAAACATGTACCACAATTTGTGCATGTGTTGACAAATATGCATCAAAAGACGATTGAATGGGGAATCTGCTTTCTGGCCATACAACCAGATGACTTTGCTGTAATCAACTATCATTTACCCACATTTCACGATTCAAATATAATATTCCACTGTGAAACTGATGAATATAGTGATGAGGGTAACAATCAAAACTAGGACTTAGCAAAAGAAAGATGTCTTTCCTAATAACTCCAATTGTCAGAATGCTCGGAGTAGTGCTTCCATCCAACAAAATTACACTCGAAAGTAGAACATAGCAGGCATTAAACGGAATCTCCCTGTTGAGAGGGAAGAAACATGTACCACAATTTGTGCAGCACATTTATTATTTTTAGTGACCATTGCAATAATATTTTAAAAAATATAAAGCAAATGAAGGAGATACCTCCACAAGAAGATTTATCAAATTCCGAACATTTGTTATTCTGTAAAGTGCATGTGGTGTCCAATCTGCACCAAAAGACCATTGAATAGAGAATCTGCTTTCTGGCCATCCAATTAGATGACCCTGCTCTAAACAACAAACATTTACCCACATTTCACGAATCAAATACATTACTCCACTGTGAAATTGACGAATATAAGTGATAAAGGTATCAATCAAAGGAAGCACCTAGCAAAAGAAAACAGCATATCTAATAACTCGAATCGTCAGAACGCTCGGAGAGGTGATTTCCATCCAACATAATCACACTCGATGTTTGAATAAACATAGCAGTCATCAAACGGAATCTTCTGGTTGAGAGAGAAGAAACATGTACCACAATCTGTGCAGCACATTGATTATTTTTAGTGACCATTGCAATAAGAGTTTTAATAATAATAAACATATGAAGGAGATACCTAAACAAGAAGATTTATCAAATTCCGAACATACGTTATTCAGTAAAGTGCATGTGGTGTCCAATCTGCACCAAAAGACCATTGAATAGAGAATCTGCTTTCTGGCCATACAAACAGATGCCGCTGCTGTCAACAACAAACATTTACCCACATTTCACGAATCAAATACATTACTCCACTGTGAAATTGATGAATATAAGTGATAAAGGTATCAATCAAAGGAAGCACCTAGCAAAAGAAAACAGCATATCTAATAACTCCAATCGTCAGAACGCTCGGAGAGGTGATTTCCATCAAACATAATCACACTCGATGTTTGAATAAACATAGCAGTCATGAAACGGAATCTCCCTGTTGAGAGGCAAGAAACATGTACCACAATTTGTGCATGTGGTGTCAAATATGCACCATAAGACGATTGACTGGGGAATCTGATTCCTGGCCATACAACCAGATGACTCTGCTGTAATCAACAAACATTTACCCACATTTCACGAATCAAATACATTACTCCACTGTGAAATTTACGAATATAAGTGATAAAGGTATCAATCAAAGGAAGCACCTAGCAAAAGAAAACAGCATATCTAATAACTCCAATCGTCAGAACGCTCGGAGAGGTGATTTCCATCCAACATAATCACACTCGATGTTTGAATAAACATAGCAGTCATGAAACGGACTCTCCCGGTTGAGAGAGAAGATACATGGACCACAATCTGTGCAGCACATTGATTATTTTTAGTGACCATTGCAATAGGATTTTTAAAAATTTAAAGTAATTGAAGGAGATACGTAAACAAGAATAATTATCAAATTCCTAACATTTGTTATTCAGTAAAATGCAAGTGGTGTCCAAACTGCACCAAAAACCCATTGAATGGATAATCTGCTTTCTGGTCATACAACCAGATGACCCTGCTCTAAACAAAAAACATTTACACACATTTAACGATTCAAATACATTACTCCACTGCGAAACAGATGAATATAAGTTATAAGGGTAACAATCAAAAGAACCACCTGGGAAAAGAAAGAGGCCTTTCCTAATAACTCCAATACTCAGGATGCTTGGAGTGGTAGTTCCCATCCAACAAAATCACACTCCATGTTTGAACAAACATAGCAGTCATGAAACAGAATCTCCCTGTTGAGAGGCAAGAAACATGTACCACAATTTGTGCATGTGGTGTCAAATATGCACCAAAAGACGATTGAATGGGGAATCTGCTTTCTGGCCATACAACCAGATGACCCTGCTGTAATCAACAAATATTTAAACACATTTCATTATTCAACTATATTATTCCACTGTGAAATTGATGAATATATGTGATGAGGGTAACAATCAAAACAAGGACTCAGCAAAAGAATGAAGTCTTTCCTAATAACTGCAATTGTCAGAATGCTCGGAGTAGTGCTTCCATCCAACAAAATTACACTCGAAAGTAGAACATAGCAGGCATTAAACGGAATCTCCCAGTTGAGAGGGAAGAAACATGTACCACAATTTGTGCAGCACATTTATTGTTTTAGTGACCATTGCAATAAGATTATTAAAAATTTAAAGCAATTGAAGGAGATATGAAAACAAGAATAATTATCAAATTCCTAACATTTGTTATTCAGTAAAGTGCATGTGGTGTCCAATCTGCACCAAAAGACCATTGAATAGAGAATCTGCTTTCTGGCCATACAACCAGATGACCCTGCTCTAAACAACAAACATTTACCCACATTTCACGAATCAAATACATTACTCCACTTGAAATTGACGAATAAAAGTGATAAAATTATCAATCAAAGGAAGCACCTAGCAAAAGAAAACAGCATATCTAATAACTCCAATCGTCAGAACGCTCGGAGTGGTGATTTCCATCCAACATAATCACACTCGATGTTTGAATAAACATAGCAGTCATTAAATGGAATATCCCTGTTGAGAGAGAAGAAACATGTACCACAATTTGTGCAGCACATTGATTATTTTTAGTGACCATTGCAATAACATTTTTAAAAATTTAAAGCAATTGAAGGAGATTCGAAAACAAGAATAATTATCAAATTCCTAACATTTGTTATTCTGTAAAATGCAAGTGGTGTCCAAACTGCACCAAAAACCCATTGAATGGATAATCTGCTTTCTGGGCATACAACAAGATGACCTTGCTGTAATCAACAATCATTTACCCACATTTCACGATTCAAATATATTATTCCACTGTGAAATTGATGAATATATGTGATGAGGGTAACAATGAAAACAAGGACTCAGCAAAAGAAAGAAGTCTTTCCTAATAACTGCAATTGTCAGAATGCTCGGAGTAGTGCTTCCATCCAACAAAATTACACTCGAAAGTAGAACATAGCAGCCATTAAACGGAATCTCTCTGTTGAGAGGGAAGAAACATATACCACAATTTGTGCAGCACATTGATTATTTTTAGTGACCATTGCAATAATATTTTAAAAAATATAATGCAAATGAAGGAGATACCAAAACAAGAAGCTTTATCAAATTCCGAACATTCGTTACTCAGTATGGTGCATGTTGTGTCCAATCTGCACCAAAAGACCATTGAATAGAGAATCTTCTTTCTGGCCATACAACCAGATGACCCTGCTCTAAACAAATAACATTTACACACATTTAACGATTCAAATACATTATTCCACTGCAGAACAGATGAATATAAGTTATAAGGGTAACAATCAAAAGAACCACCTAGGAAAAGAAATAGGTCTTTCCTAATAACTCCAATACTCAGGATGCTTGGAATGGTAGTTCCCATCCAACAAAATCACACTCCATGTTTGAACAAACATAGCAGTCATGAAACAGAATCTCCCTGTTGAGAGGCAAGAAACATGTAGCACAATTTGTGCATGTGGTGTCAAATATGCACCAAAGGACGACTGAATGGCGAATCTGCTTTCTGGCCATACAACCAGATGACCCTGCTGTAATCAACAAATCTTTACCCACATTTCACGATTCAAATATATTATTCCACTGTGAAATTGATGAATATATGTGATGAGGGTAACAATCAAAACAAGGACTCAGCAAAAGAAAGAAGTCATTGCTAATAACTCCAATTGTCAGAATGCTCGAAGTAGTACTTCCCATCCAACAAAATCACACTCAAAAGTAGAACAAACATAGCAGGCACTAAACAGAATTTCCCTGTTGAGAGGGAAGAAACATGTTCCACAATTTGTGCAGCACATTGATTATTTTTAGTGACCATTGCAATAGGATTTTTAAAAATTTAAAGCAATTGAATGAGATGCGGAAAAAAGAATATTTATCAAATTCCTAACATTTGTTATTCAGTAAAATGCAAGTGGTGCCCAATATGCACTAACAAACCCTTTGAATTAAGAATCTGTTTCTGGTCATACAACCAGATGACCCTGCTCTAAACAAAAAACATTTACACACATTTAACGATTCAAATACATTACTCCACTGCGAAACAGATGAATATAAGTTATAAGGGTAACAATCAAAAGAAGCACCTAGGAAAAGAAAGAGGTCTTTCCTAATAACTCCAATACTCAGGATGCTTGGAGTGGTAGTTCCTATCCAACAAAATCACACTCCATGTTTGAACAAACATAGCAGTCATGAAATAGAATCTCCCTGTTGAGAGGCAAGAAATATGTACCACAATTTGTGAATGTGATGTCAAATATGCACCAAAAGACGATTGAATGGGGAATCTGCTTTCTGGCCATACAACCAGATGACCCTGCTGTAATCAACAAATATTTAAACACATTTCATTATTCAACTATATTATTCCACTGTGAAATTGATGAATATATGTGATAAGGGTAACAATCAAAACAAGGACTCTGCTTCCATCCAACAAAATTACACTCGAAAGTAGAACATAGCAGGCATTAAACGGAATCTCCCTGTTGAGAGGGAAGAAACACGTACCACAATTTGTGCAGCACATTTATTATTTTTAGTGACCATTGCAATAATATTTTAAAAAATATAAAGCAAATGAAGGAGATAAATGAACAAGAAGGTTTATCAAATTGCGAACATTTGTTATTCAGTAAGGTGCATGTGGTGTCCAATCTGCACAAAAAGACCATTGAATAGAGAATCTGCTTTCTGGCCATACAACCAGATGACCCTGCTGTAAACAACAAACATTTACCCACATTTCACGAATCAAATACATTACTCCACTGTGAAATTGACGAAGAGAAGTGATAAAGGTATCAATCAAAGGAAGCACCTAGCAAAAGAAAACAGTATTTCTAATAACTCCAATCGTCAGAACGCTCGGAGTGGTGATTTCCATCCAACATAATCACACTTGATGTTTGAATAAACATAGCAGTCATGAAACGGAATCTCCCTGTTGAGAGAGAAGAAACATGTACCACAATTTGTGCAGCACATTGGTTATTTTTAGTGTCCATTGGAATATTATTCTTAATAATTTAAAGCAATTGATGGAGATACGAAAACAAGAATAATTATCCAATTCCTAACATTTGTTATTCAGTAAATGCAAGTGGTGTCCAATCTGCACTAAAAACCCATTCAATGGAGAATCTGCTTTCTGGTCATACAACCAGATGACCCTGATCTAAACAAAAAACATTTACACACATTTAACGATTCAAATACATTACTCCACTGCGAAACAGATGAATATAAGTTATAAGGGTAAGAATCAAAAGAACCACCTAGGAAAAGAAAGAGGTCTTTCCTAATAACTCCAATACTCAGGATGCTTGGAGTGGTAGTTCCCATCCAACAAAATCACACTCCATGTTTGAACAAACATAGCAGTCATGAAACAGAATCTCCCTGTTGAGAGGCAAGAAACATGTACCACAATTTGTGCATGTGGTGTCTAATATGCACCAAAAGACGATTGAATGGGGAATCTGCTTTCTGGCCATACAACCAGATGACCCTGCTGTAAACAACAAACATTTACCCACATTTCACGAATCAAATACATTACTCCACTGTGAAATTGACGAATATTAGTGATAAAGGTATCAATCAAAGGAAGCACCTAGCAAAAGAAAACAGCATATCTAATAACTCCAATTGTCAGAATGCTCGGAGTGGTGATTTCCATCCAACATAATCACACTCGATGTTTGAATAAACATAGCAGTCATGAAACGGAATCTCCCTATTGAGAGAGAAGAAACATGTACCACAATTTGTGCAGCACATTGATTATTTTTAGTGACCATTGCAATAAGGTTTTTAAAAATTTAAAGCAGTTGAAGGAGATACAAAAACAAGAATAATTATCAAATTCCTAACATTTGTTATTCAGTAAAATGCAAGTGGTGTCCAAACTACACCAAAAACCCATTGAATGGATAATCTGCTTTCTGGCCATACAACCAGATGACCTTGCTGTAATCAACAATCATTTACCCACATTTCACGATTCAAATATATTATTCCACTGTGAAATTGATGAATATATGTAATGAGGGTAACAATCAGAACTAGGACTTAGCATAAGAAAGAAGTCTTTCCTAATAACTCCAATTGTCAGAATGCTCGGAGTAGTGCTTCCATCCAACAAAATTACACTCGAAATTAGAACATAGCAGGCATTAAACGGAATCTCCCTGTTGAGAGGAAAGAAACATGTACCACAATTTGTGCAGCACATTTATTATTTTTAGTGACCATTGCAATAATATTTTAAAAAATAGAAAGCAACTGAAGGAGATACCTCAACAAGAAGATTTATCAAATTCCGAACGTTCGTTATTCAGTAAGGTGCATGTGGGGTCCAATCTGCATCAAAAGACCATTGAATAGAGAATCTGCTTTCTGGCCATACAACCAGATGACCCTGCTCTAAACAACAAACATTTACCCACATTTCACGAATCAAATACATTACTCCACTTGAAATTGACGAATATAAGTGATAAAGTTATCAATCAAAGGAAGCACCTAGCAAAAGAAAACAGCATATCTAATAACTCCAATCGTCAGAACGCTCGGAGTGGTGATTTCCATCCAACATAATCACACTCGATGTTTGAATAAACATAGCAGTCATTAAATGGAATATCCCTGTTGAGAGAGAAGAAACATGTACCACAATTTGTGCAGCACATTGATTATTTTTAGTGACCATTGCAATAACATTTTTAAAAATTTAAAGCAATTGAAGGAGATACGAAAACAAGAATAATTATCAAATTCCTAACATTTGTTATTCTGTAAAATGCAAGTGGTGTCCAAACTGCACCAAAAACCCATTGAATGGATAATCTGCTTTCTGGGCATACAACAAGATGACCTTGCTGTAATCAACAATCATTTACCCACATTTCACGATTCAAATATATTATTCCACTGTGAAATTGATGAATATATGTGATGAGGGTAACAATCAAAACAAGGACTCAGCAAAAGAAAGAAGTCTTTCCTAATAACTGCAATTGTCAGAATGCTCGGAGTAGTGCTTCCATCCAACAAAATTACACTCGAAAGTAGAACATAGCAGCCATTAAACGGAATCTCTCTGTTGAGAGGGAAGAAACATATACCACAATTTGTGCAGCACATTGATTATTTTTAGTGACCATTGCAATAATATTTTAAAAAATATAAAGCAAATGAAGGAGATGCCAAAACAAGAAGCTTTATCAAATTCCGAACATTCGTTATTCAGTATGGTGCATGTTGTGTCCAATCTGCACCAAAAGACCATTGAATAGAGAATCTTCTTTCTGGCCATACAACCAGATGACCCTGCTCTAAACAAATAACATTTACACACATTTAACGATTCAAATACATTATTCCACTGCAGAACAGATGAATATAAGTTATAAGGGTAACAATCAAAAGAACCACCTAGGAAAAGAAATAGGTCTTTCCTAATAACTCCAATACTCAGGATGCTTGGAATGGTAGTTCCCATCCAACAAAATCACACTCCATGTTTGAACAAACATAGCAGTCATGAAACAGAATCTCCCTGTTGAGAGGCAAGAAACATGTAGCACAATTTGTGCATGTGGTGTCAAATATGCACCAAAGGACGACAGAATGGGGAATCTGCTTTCTGGCCATACAACCAGATGACCCTGCTGTAATCAACAAATCTTTACCCACATTTCACGATTCAAATATATTATTCCACTGTGAAATTGATGAATATATGTGATGAGGGTAACAATCAAAACAAGGACTCAGCAAAAGAAAGAAGTCATTGCTAATAACTCCAATTGTCAGAATGCTCGAAGTAGTACTTCCCATCCAACAAAATCACACTCAAAAGTAGAACAAACATAGCAGGCACTAAACAGAATTTCCCTGTTGAGAGGGAAGAAACATGTTCCACAATTTGTGCAGCACATTGATTATTTTTAGTGACCATTGCAATAGGATTTTTAAAAATTTAAAGCAATTGAATGAGATGCGGAAAAAAGAATATTTATCAAATTCCTAACATTTGTTATTCAGTAAAATGCAAGTGGTGCCCAATATGCACTAACAAACCCTTTGAATTAAGAATCTGTTTCTGGTCATACAACCAGATGACCCTGCTCTAAACAAAAAACATTTACACACATTTAACGATTCAAATACATTACTCCACTGCGAAACAGATGAATATAAGTTATAAGGGTAACAATCAAAAGAAGCACCTAGGAAAAGAAAGAGGTCTTTCCTAATAACTCCAATACTCAGGATGCTTGGAGTGGTAGTTCCTATCCAACAAAATCACACTCCATGTTTGAACAAACATAGCAGTCATGAAATAGAATCTCCCTGTTGAGAGGCAAGAAATATGTACCACAATTTGTGAATGTGATGTCAAATATGCACCAAAAGACGATTGAATGGGGAATCTGCTTTCTGGCCATACAACCAGATGACCCTGCTGTAATCAACAAATATTTAAACACATTTCATTATTCAACTATATTATTCCACTGTGAAATTGATGAATATATGTGATGAGGGTAACAATCAAAACAAGGACTCTGCTTCCATCCAACAAAATTACACTCGAAAGTAGAACATAGCAGGCATTAAACGGAATCTCCCTGTTGAGAGGGAAGAAACACGTACCACAATTTGTGCAGCACATTTATTATTTTTAGTGACCATTGCAATAATATTTTAAAAAATATAAAGCAAATGAAGGAGATAAATGAACAAGAAGGTTTATCAAATTGCGAACATTTGTTATTCAGTAAGGTGCATGTGGTGTCCAATCTGCACAAAAAGACCATTGAATAGAGAATCTGCTTTCTGGCCATACAACCAGATGACCCTGCTGTAAACAACAAACATTTACCCACATTTCACGAATCAAATACATTACTCCACTGTGAAATTGACGAAGAGAAGTGATAAAGGTATCAATCAAAGGAAGCACCTAGCAAAAGAAAACAGTATTTCTAATAACTCCAATCGTCAGAACGCTCGGAGTGGTGATTTCCATCCAACATAATCACACTTGATGTTTGAATAAACATAGCAGTCATGAAACGGAATCTCCCTGTTGAGAGAGAAGAAACATGTACCACAATTTGTGCAGCACATTGGTTATTTTTAGTGTCCATTGGAATATTATTCTTAATAATTTAAAGCAATTGAAGGAGATACGAAAACAAGAATAATTATCCAATTCCTAACATTTGTTATTCAGTAAATGCAAGTGGTGTCCAATCTGCACTAAAAACCCATTCAATGGAGAATCTGCTTTCTGGTCATACAACCAGATGACCCTGATCTAAACAAAAAACATTTACACACATTTAACGATTCAAATACATTACTCCACTGCGAAACAGATGAATATAAGTTATAAGGGTAAGAATCAAAAGAACCAACTAGGAAAAGAAAGAGGTCTTTCCTAATAACTCCAATACTCAGGATGCTTGGAGTGGTAGTTCCCATCCAACAAAATCACACTCCATGTTTGAACAAACACAGCAGTCATGAAACAGAATCTCCCTGTTGAGAGGCAAGAAACATGTACCACAATTTGTGCATGTGGTGTCTAATATGCACCAAAAGACGATTGAATGGGGAATCTGCTTTCTGGCCATACAACCAGATGACCCTGCTGTAAACAACAAACATTTACCCACATTTCACGAATCAAATACATTACTCCACTGTGAAATTGACGAATATTAGTGATAAAGGTATCAATCAAAGGAAGCACCTAGCAAAAGAAAACAGCATATCTAATAACTCCAATTGTCAGAATGCTCGGAGTGGTGATTTCCATCCAACATAATCACACTCGATGTTTGAATAAACATAGCAGTCATGAAACGGAATCTCCCTATTGAGAGAGAAGAAACATGTACCACAATTTGTGCAGCACATTGATTATTTTTAGTGACCATTGCAATAAGGTTTTTAAAAATTTAAAGCAGTTGAAGGAGATACAAAAACAAGAATAATTATCAAATTCCTAACATTTGTTATTCAGTAAAATGCAAGTGGTGTCCAAACTACACCAAAAACCCATTGAATGGATAATCTGCTTTCTGGCCATACAACCAGATGACCTTGCTGTAATCAACAATCATTTACCCACATTTCACGATTCAAATATATTATTCCACTGTGAAATTGATGAATATATGTAATGAGGGTAACAATCAGAACTAGGACTTAGCATAAGAAAGAAGTCTTTCCTAATAACTCCAATTGTCAGAATGCTCGGAGTAGTGCTTCCATCCAACAAAATTACACTCGAAATTAGAACATAGCAGGCATTAAACGGAATCTCCCTGTTGAGAGGAAAGAAACATGTACCACAATTTGTGCAGCACATTTATTATTTTTAGTGACCATTGCAATAATATTTTAAAAAATAGAAAGCAACTGAAGGAGATACCTCAACAAGAAGATTTATCAAATTCCGAACGTTCGTTATTCAGTAAGGTGCATGTGGGGTCCAATCTGCATCAAAAGACCATTGAATAGAGAATCTGCTTTCTGGCCATACAACCAGATGACCCTGCTCTAAACAACAAACATTTACCCACATTTCACGAATCAAATACATTACTCCACTGTGAAATTGACGAATGTAAGTGATAAAGGTATCAATCAAAGGAAGCACCAAGCAAAAGAAAACAGTACTTCTAATAACTCCAATCGTCAGAATGCTCGGAGTGGTGATTTCCTTCCAACATAGTCACACTTGATGTTTGAATAAACATAGCAGTCATGAAACTGAATCTCCCTGTTGAGAGAGAAGAAACATGTACCACAATTTGTGCAGCACATTGATTATTTTTAGTGTCCATTGGAATATTTTTCTTAATAATTTAAAGCAATTGAAGGAGATACGAAAACAAGAATAATTATCAAATTCCTAACTTTTGTTATTCAGTAAAATGCAAGTGGTGTCCAATCTGCACTAAAAACCCATTCAATGGAGAATCTGCCTTCTCGTCATACAACCAGATGACCCTGCTCTAAAGAAAAAAAAATTTACACACATTTAACGATTGAAATACATTACTCCACTGCAAAACAGATGAATATAAGTTCTAAGGGTAACAATCAAAAGAAGCACCTAGGAAAAGAAAGAGGTCTTTACTAATAATTCCAATGCTCATAATACTTGGAGTGGTAGTTCCCATCCAACAAAATCACACTCCATGTTTGAGCAAACATAGCAAACATGAAAGAGAATCTCCCTGTTGAGAGGCAAGAAACATGTACCACAATTTGTGCATGTGGTGTCAAATATACACTAAAAGACGATTGAATGGGGAATCTGCTTTCTGGCCATACAACCAGATGACCCTGCTGTAATCAACAAATCTTTACCCACATTTCACGATTCAAATATATTATTCCACTGTGAAATTGATGAATATATGTGATGAGGGTAACAATCAAAACAAGGACTCAGCAAAAGAAAGAAGTCACTGCTAATAACTCCAATTGTCAGAATTTTCGAAGTAGTATTTCCCATCCAACAAAATCACACTCAAAAGTAGAACAAACATAACAGGCACTAAACAGAATTTCCCTGTTGAGAGGGAAGAAACATGTTCCACAATTTGTGCAGCACATTGATTTTTTTTAGTGACCACTGCAATAAAATTTTTAAAAATAAAAAGCAAATGAAAGAGATACCTAAACAAGAAGATTTATCAAATTCCGAACATTCGTTATTCAGTAATGTGCATGTGGGGTCCAATCTGCATCAAAAGACCATTGAATAGAGAATCTGCCTTCTGGCCATACAACCACATCTCCCTGCTGTAAACAACAAACATTTTCCCACATTTCACGAATCAAATACATTACTCCACTATGAAATTGACGAATATAACTGATAAAGGTATCAATCAAAGGAAGCACCTAACAAAAGAAAACAGTATTTCTAATAACTCCAATCGTCAGAACGCTCGGAGAGGTGATTTCCATCCAACATAATCACACTCGATGTTTGAATAAACATAGCAGTCATGAAATGGAATCTCCTTGTTGAGAGAGAAGAAATTGATAAATATATGTGATGAGGGTAACAATCAAAACATGGACTCAGCATAAGAAAGATGTCTTTCCTAATAGATCCAATTGTCAGAATGCTCGGAGTAGTGCTTCCATCCAACAAAATTACACTTGAAAGTAGAACATAGCAGGCATTAAACGGAATCTCCCTGTTGAGAGGGAAGAAACATGTACCACAATTTGTGCAGCACATTGATTATTTTTAGTGACCATTGCAATAATATTTTACAAAATATAAAGCAAATGAAGGAGATACCTCAACAAGAAGATTTATCAAATTCCAAACATTCGTTATTCAGTAAGGTGCATGTCGTGTCCAATCTGCACGAAAAGACCATTGAATAGAGAATCTGCTTTCTGGCCATACAACCAGATGACCCTGCAGTAAACAACAAACATATACCCACATTTCACGTACCAAATACATTCCTCCACTGTGAAATTGACGAATATAAAAGATAAAGGTATCAATCAAAGGAAGCACCTAGCAAAAGAAAGCAGTATTTCTAATAACTCCAATCGTCAGAACACTCGGAGTGGTGATTTTTATCCAACATAATCACACTCGATGTTCTAATAAACATAGCAGTCATGAAACGGAATCTCCCTGTTGAGAGAGAAAAAACATGGACCACACTTTGTGCAGCACATTGATTATTTTTAGTGACCATTGCAATAAGATTTTTAAAAATTTAAAGCAATTGAATGAGATACGGAAAAAAGAATATTTATCAAATTCCTAACATTTGTTATTCAGTAAAATGCAAGTGGTGCCCAATATGCACTAACAAACCCTTTGAATTAAGAATCTGTTTCTGGTCATACAACCAGATGACCCTGCTCTAAACAAAAAACATTTACACACATTTAACGATTCAAATACATTACTCCACTGCGAAACAGATGAATATAAGTTATAAGGGTAACAATCAAAAGAACCACCTAGGAAAAGAAAGAGGTCTTTCCTAATAACTCCAATACTCAGGATGCTTGGAGTGGTAGTTCCCATCCAACAAAATCACACTCCATTAATGAAACAGAATCTCCCTGTTGAGAGGCAAGAAACATGTACCACAATTTCTGCATGTGGTGTCAAATATGCACCAAAAGACGATTGAATAGGGAATCTGCTTTCTGGCCATACAACCAGATGACCCTGCTGTAATCAACAAACATTTAAACACATTTCAATATTCATATATATTATTCCACTGTGAAATTGATGAATATATGTGATGAGGGTAACAATCAAAACAAGGACTCAGCAAAACAAAGCAGTCTTACCTAATAACTCCAATTGTCAGAATGCTCGGAGTGGTACTTCCCATTCAACAAAATCACACTAAAAAGTAGAATAAACATAGCAGTCATGAAACGGAATCTCCCGGTTGAGAGAAAAGAAACAAGTACCACAATTTGTGCAGCACATTGATTATTTTTAGTGACCATTGCAATAGGATTTTAAAAAATTTAAAGCAATTGAAGGAGATACGAAAACAAGAATATTATCAAATTCCTAACATTTGTTATTCAGTAAAATGCAAGTGGTTTCCAAACTGCACAAAAAACCCATTGAATGGATAATCTGCTTTCTGGTCATACAACCAGATGACCCTGCTCTAAACAAAAAATATTTACACTCATTTAACGATTCAAATACATTACTCCACCGCGAAACAGATGAATATACGTTATAAGGGTAACAAACAAAAGAACCACCTAGGAAAAGAAAGAGGTCTTTAGTAATAACTCCAATACTCAGGATGCTTGGAGTGGTAGTTTCCATCCAACAAAATCACACTCCATGTTTGAACAAACATAGCAGTCATGAAACAGAATCTCCCTGTTGAGAGGCAAGAAACATGTACCACAATTTGTGCATGTGGTGACAAATATGCATCAAAAGACGATTGATTGGGGAATCTGCTTTCTGGCCATACAACCAGATGACCTTGCTGTAATCAACAATCATTTACCCACATTTCTCTAATCAAATACAATACTCCACTGTGAAATTGATGAATATAAGTGATACAGGTATCAATCAAAGGAAGCACCTAGCAAAAGAAAAGAGTATTTCAATAACTCCAATCGTCAGAACCCTCAGAGTGGTGATTTCCATCCAACATAGTCGCACCTGATGTTTGAATAAACATAGCACTCATGAAACGGAATCTCCCTGTTGAGAGAGAAGAAATTTGTACCACAATTTGTGCAGCACATTGATTATTTTTAGTGTCCATTGGAATATTATTCTTAATAATTTAAAGCAATTGAAGGAGATACGAAAACAAGAATAATTATCAAATTCCTAACATTTGTTATTCAGTAAAATGCAAGTGGTGTCCAATCTGCACTAAAAACCCATTCAATGGAGAATCTGCTTTCTGGTCATACAACCAGATGACCCTGCTGTAATCAACAAACATTTACCCACATTTCACGATTCAAATATATTATTCCACTGTGAAATTGATAAATATATGTGATGAGGGTAACAATGAAAACAAGGACTCAGCAAAAGAAAGATGTCTTTCCTAATAACACCAATTGTCAGAATGCTCGGAGTAGTGCTTCCCATCCAACAAAATCACACTCGAAATTAGAACATAGCAGAACTTAAACGGAATTTCCCTGTTGAGAGGGAAGAAACATGTACCACAATTTGTGCAGCACATTTATTATTTTAGTGACCATTGCAATAAGAGTTTTAAAAATAAAAAACAAATGAAGGAGATACCTCAACAAGAAGATTTATCAAATTCCGAACATTCGTTATTCAGTAAAGTGCATGTGGTGTCCAATCTGCACCAAAAGACAACTGAATAGAGAATCTGCTTTCTGGCCATACAACCAGATGACCCTACTTTAAACAACAAACATAGACCAACATTTCACGAATCAAATACATTACTCCACTGTGAAATTGACGAATATAAGTGATAAAGGAATCAATCAAAGGAAGCACCTAGCAAAAGAAAGCAGTATTTCTAATAACTCCAATCGTCAGAACGCTCGGAGTGGTGATTTCCATCCAACATAATCACACACGATGTTCTAATAAACATAGCAGTCATGAATCGGAATCTCCCTGTTGAAAGAGAAAAAACATGGACCACAATTTGTGCAGCACATTGATTATTTTTAGTGACCATTGCAATAAGATTTTTAAAAATTTAAAGCAATTGAAGGAGATACGGAAAAAAGAATATTTATCAAATTCCTAACATTTGTTATTCAGTAAAATGCAAGTGGTGCCCAATATGCACTAACAAACCCCTTGAATTAAGAATCTGTTTCTGGTCATACAACCAGATGACCCTGCTCTAAACAGAAAAAAATTAAACACATTTAACGATTCAAATACATTACTCCACTGTGAAAGAGATGAATATAAGTTATAAGGGTAACAATCAAAAGAAGCACCTAGGAAGAGAAAGAGGTCTTTCCTAATAACTCCAATACTCAGGGTGCTTGGAGTGGTAGTTCCCATCCAACAAAATCACAATCCATGTTTGAACAAACATAGCAGTCATGAAACAGAATCTCCCTGTTGAGAGGCAAGAAACATGTACCACAATTTGTGCATGTGGTGTCAAATATGCACCAAAAGACAATTGAATGGGGAATCAGCTTTCTGGCCATACAACCAGATGACCCTGCTGTAATCAACAAACATTAACCCACATTTCACGATTCAAATATATTATTCCACTGTGAAATTGATGAATATATGTGATGAGGGTAACAATCAAAACAAGGACTCAGCAAAAGAAAGGAGTCATTGCTAATAACTCCAATTGTCAGAATGCTTGAGGTAGTACTTCCCTTCCAACAAAATCACACTCAAAAGTAGAACAAACATAGCAGGCATTAAACAGAATTTCCCTGTTGAGAGGGAAGAAACTTGTACCACAATTTGTGCAGCACATTGGTTATTTTTAGTGACCATTGCAATAATATTTTAAAAAATATAAAGCAAATGAAGTAGATACCTCAACAAGAAGATTTATCAAATTCTGAAAATTCGTTATTCAGTAAGGTGCATGTGGTGTCCAATCTGCACCAAAAGACCATTGAATAGAGAATCTGCTTTCCGGCCATACAACCACATGACCCTGCAGTAAACAACAAACAAATACCCACATTTCACATACCAAATACATTACTCCACTGTGAAATTGAGGAATATAAGTGATAAAGATATCAATCAAAGGAAGCACCTAGCAAAAGAAAGCAGTATTTCTAATAACTCCAATCGTCAGAACGCTCGGAGTGGTGATTTCCATCAAACATAATTACACTCGATGTTCTAATAAACAAAGCAGTCATGAATCGGAATCTCCCTGTTGAGAGAGAAAACACATGGACCACAATTTGTGCAGCACATTGATTATTTTTAGTGACCACTGCAATAAGATTTTTAAAAATTTAAAGCAATTGAAGTAGATATGAAAACAAGACTATTTATCAAATTCCTAACATTTGTTATTTGGTAAAATTCAAGTGGTGTCCAATCTGCACTAAAAACTCATTGAATGGAGAATCTGCTTTCTGGTCATACAACCAGATGACCCTGCTCTAAACAAAAAACATTTACACACATTTAACAATTTAAATACATTACTGCCCTGCGAAACAGATGAATATAAGTTATAAGGGTAACAATCAAAAGAAGCACCTAGGAAGAGAAAGAGGTCTCTCCTAATAACTCCAATACTCAGGGTGCTTGGAGTGGTAGTTCCCATCCAACAAAATCACAATCCATTTTTGAACTAACATAGCAGTCATGAAACAGAATCTCCCTGTTGAGAGGCAAGAAACATGTACCACAATTTGTGCATGTGGTTTCAAATATGCACCAAAAGACAATTGAATGGGGAATCAGCTTTCTGGCCATACAACCAGATGACCCTGCTGTAATCAACAAACATTTACCCACATTTCACGATTCAAATATATTATTCCACTGTGAAATTGGTGAATATATGTGATTTGGGTAACAGTGTAAACAAGGACTCATCAAAAGAAAGGAGTCTTTCCTAATAACTCCAATTGTCAGAATGCTCGGAGTAGTGCTTCCCATTCAACAAAATCACACTCAAAAGTAGAACAAACATAGCTGGCATTAAACAGAATCTCCCTGTTGAGCGGGAGGAAACATGTTCCACAATTTGTGCAGTACATTTATTATTTTTAGTGACTATTGCAATAAGAGTTTTAAAAATAAAAAACAAATAAAGGAGATACCTAAAAAAGAAGATTTATCAAATTCCAAACATTCGTTATTCAGTAAAATGCATGTGGTGTCCAATCTGCACCAAAGACCATTGAATAGAGAATCTGATTTCTGGCCATACAACCAGATGACCCTGCTGTAAACAACAAAAATTTACCCACATTTCACGAATCAAATGCCTTACTCCACTGTGAAATTGACGAATATAAGTGATAAAGTATCAATCAAAGGAAGCACCTAGCAAAAGAAAACAGCATATCTAATAACTCCAATCGTCAGAACGCTCGGAGAGGTGATTTCCATCCAACATAATCACACTCGATGTCTGAATAAACATAGCAGTCATGAAACGGAATCTCCCGGTTGAGAGAGAAGAAACAAGTACCACAATTTGTGCAGCACATTGATTATTTTTAGTGACCATTGCAATAGGATTTTTAAAAATTTAAAGCAATTGAAGGAGATACGAAAACAAGAATAATTATCAAATTCCTAACATTTGTTATTCAGTAAAATGCAAGTGGTGTCCAAACTACACCAAAAACCCATTGAATGGATAATCTGCATTCTGGTCATACAACCAGATGACCCTGATCTAAACAAAAAACATTTACACACATTTAACGATTCAATTACATTACTCCACTGCGAAATAGATGAATATAAGTTATAAGGGTAACAATCAAAAGAACCACCTAGGAAAAGAAAGAGATCTTTCCTAATAACTCCAATAATCAGGATGCTTGGAGTGGTAGTTCCCATCCAACAAAATCACACTCCATGTTTGAACAAACATAGCAGTCATGAAACAGAATCTCCCTGTTGAGAGGCAAGAAACATGTACCACAATTTGTGCATGTGGTGACAAATATGCATCAAAAGACGATTGAATGGGGAATATGCTTTCTGGCCATACAACCAGATGACCTTGCTGTAATCAACAATCATTTACCCATATTTCACGATTCAAATATATTATTCCACTGTGAAACTGATGAATATATGTGATGAGTGTAACAATCAAAACTAGGACTTTGCAAAAGAAAGAAGTCTTTCCTAATAACTCCAATTGTCAGAATGATCGGAGTAGTGCTTCCATCCAACAAAATTACACTTGAAAGTAGAACATAGCAGGCATTAAACGGAATCTCCCTGTTGAGAGGGAAGAAACATGTACCACAATTTGTGTAGCACATTTATTATTTTTAGTGACCATTGCAATAATATTTTAAAAAATATAAAGCAAATGAAGGAGATACCTCAACAAGAAGATTTATCAAATTCCGAACATTCGTTATTCAGTAAAGTGCATGTGGTGTCCAATCTGCACCAAAAGACCACTGAATAGAGAATCTGCATTCTGGCCATACAACCAGATGACCCTACTTTAAACAACAAACATATACCCACATTTCAGGAATCAAATACATTACTCCACTGTGAAATTGACGAATATAAGTGATAAAGGTATCAATCAAAGGAAGCACCTAGCAAAAGATAACAGTATTTCTAATAACTCCCATCGTCAGAATGCTCGGAGTGGTGATTTCCATCCAACATAATCACACTTGATATTTGAATAAACACAGCAGTCATGAAACGGAATCTCCCTGTTGAGAGAGAAGAAACATGTACCACAATTTGTGCAGCACATTGATTATTCTTTGTGTCAATTGGAATATTATTCTTAATAATTTAAAGCAATTGAAGGAGATACGAACACAAGAATAATTATCAAATTCCTAACATTAGTTATACAGTAAAATGCAAGTGGTGTCCAATCTGCACTAAAAACCCATTCAATGGAGAATCTGCTTTCTGGTCATGCAACCAGATGACCCTGCTTTAAACAAAAAACATTTACACACATTTAACGATTCAAATACATTACTCCACTGCAAAACAGATGAATATAAGTTATAAGGGTAACAATCAAAAGAAGCACCTAGGAAAAGAAACAGGTCCTTCCTAATAACTCCAATACTCAGGATGCTTGGAGTGGTAGTTGCCATCAGACAAAATCACACTCCATGTTTGAACAAACATAGCAGTCATGAAACAGAATCTCCCTGTTGAGAGGCAAGAAACATGTACCACAATTTGTGCATGTGGTGTCAAATACGCACCAAAAGACGATTGAATGGGGAATCTGCTTTCTGGCCATACAACCACATGACCCCGCTGTAATCAACAATCATTTACCCACATATCACAATTCAAATATATTTTTCCACTGTGAAATTGATGAATATATGTGATGAGGGTAACAATCAAAACAAGGACTCATCAAAAGGAAGAAGTATTTCCTAATAACTCCAATTGTCACAATGCTTGGAGTAGTGCTTCCCATCTAACAAAATCACACTCAAAAGTACACTCCTGGAAATGGAAAAAAGAACACATTGATACCGGTGTGTCAGACCCAATATACTTGGTCCGGACACTGCGAGAGGGCTGTACAAGCAATGATCACACGCACGGCACACCGGACACTCCAGGAACCGCGGTGTTGGCCGTTGAATGGCGCTAGCTGCGCAGCATTTGTGCACCGCCGCCGTCAGTGTCAGCCAGTTTGCAGTGGCATGCGGAGCTCCATCGCAGTCTTTAACAGTGGTAGTATGCCGCGACAGCGTGGACGTGAACCGTATGTGCAGTTGACGGACTTTGAGCGAGGGCGTATAGTGGGCATGCGGGAGGCTGGGTGGACACACCGAAGAATTGCTCAACACGTGGGGCGTGACGTCTCCACAGTACATCGAAGTTGTCGTCAGTGGTCGGCGGAAGGTGCACGTGCCCATCGACCTGGGACCGGACCGCAGCGACGCACGGATACACGCCAAGACCATATCAGATTCCGAACATATGTTATTCAGTAAAATGCGAGTGGTGCCCAATATGCACTAAAAACTCTTTGAATTAAGAATCTGTTTCTGGTCATACAACCAGATGACCCTGCTCTAAACAAAAAACATTTACACACATTTAACGATTCAAATACATTACTCCACTGCGAAACAGATGAATATATGTTAGAAGGGTAACAATCAAAAGAAGCACCTAGGAAAAGAAAGAGGTCTTTCCTAATAACTCCAATACTCAGGATGCCTGGAGTGGTAGTTCCCATCAGACAAAATCACACTCCATGTTTGAACAAACATAGCAGTCATGAAACAGAATCTCCCTGTTGAGAGGCAAGAAACATGTATCACAATTTGTGCATGTGATGTCAAATATGCACCAAAACACGATTGAATGGGGAATCTGCATTCTGGCCATACAACCACATGACCCTGCTGTAATCAACAATCATTTACCCACATTTCACGATTCAAATATATTACTCCACTGTGAAATTGACGAATATAAGTGATTAAGGTATCAATCAAAGGAAGCACTTAGCAAAAGAAAACAGTATTTCTAATAACTCCAATCGTCAGAAAGCTCTGAGTGGTGATTTCCATCCAACATAATCACACTCGATGTTTGAATAAACATACCAGTCATGAAACGGAATCTCCCTGTTGAGAGAGAAGAAACATGGACCACAATTTGTGCAGCACATTAATTATTTTTAGTGACCATTGCAATAAGATTTTTAAAAATTTAAAGCAATTGAAGGAGATACGAAAACAAGAATATTTATCAAATTCCTAACATTTGTTATTCAGTAAAATGCAAGTGGTGTCCAATCTGCACTAAAACCTTATTGAATGGAGAATATGCTTTATGGTCATACAACCAGATGACCCTGCTCTAAACAAAAAACATTTACACACATTTAACGACTCAAATACGTTACTCCACTGCGAAACAGATGAATATATGTTATAAGGGTAACAATGAAAAGAAGCACCTAGGAAAAGAAAGAGGTGTTTCCTAATAACACCAATACTCAGGATGCTTGGAGTGGTAGTTCCCATCCAACAAAATCACACTCAAAAGTAGAACAAACATAGCAGTTATTAAACGGTATCTCCCTGTTGAGAGGGCAGAAACATGTTCCACAAATTGTGCAGACGTTGATTATTTATAGTGACCATTGCAATAAGATTTTTAAAAATATAAAGCAAATGAAGGAGATACCTAAACAAGACGATTTATCAAATTCTGAATATTCATTATTTAGTAAAGTGCATGTGGTGTCCAATCTGCACCAAAAGACCATTGAATAGAGAATATGCATTCTGGCCATACAACCACATGACCCTGCTGTAAACAACAAACATTTACCCACATTTCACGAATCAAATACATTATTCCACTGTGAAATTGACCAATATAAGTGATAAAGGTTTCAATCAAAGGAAACACCTAGCAAAAGAAAACAGTATTTCTAATAACTCCAATCGTCAGAACGCTCGGAGTGGTGATTTCCATCCAACATAATCACACTCGATGTTTGGATAAACATAGCAGACATGAAACGGAATCTCCCTGTAGAGAGAGAAGAAATATGTACCACAATTTGTGCAGCACATTGATTATTTTTAGTGACCATTGCAATAAGATTTTTAAAAATTTAAAGCATTTGAAGGAGATATGGAAACAAGAATATTTATCAAATTCCTAACATTTGTTATTCAGTAAAATGCAAGTGGTGCCCAATATGCACTAAAAAGCCTTTGAATTAAGAATCTGTTTCTGGTCATACAACCAGATGACCCTGCTCTAAACAAAAAACATTTACACACATTTAACAATTCAAATACATTACTCCACTGCGAAAGGGATTAATATAAGTTATAAGGGTAACAATCAAAAGAAGCACCTAGGAAGAGAAAGAGGTCTTTCCTAATAACTCCAATACTCAGGATGCTTGGAGTAGTGCTTCCCATCCAACAAAATCACACTCAAAAGTAGAACAAACATAGCAGGCATTAAACGGAATCTCCCTGTTGAGAGGGAAGAAATATGTTCCACAATTTGTGCAGACATTGATTATTTTTAGTGACCATTGCAATAAGATATTTAAAAATAAAAAGCAAATGAAGGAGATACTTAAACAGGAAGATTTATCAAATTCCGAACATTTGTTATTCAGTAAAGTGCATGTGGTGTCCAATCTGCACCAAAAGACCATTGAGTAGAGAATCTGCTTTCTGGCCATACAACAAGACGACGATGCTGTAAACAACAAACATTTACCCACATTTCACGAATCAAATACATTACTCCGCTGTGAAATTGACGAATATAAGTGATAAAGATATCAACCAAAGGAAGCACCTGGCAAAAGAAAACAGCACATCTAATAACTCGAATCGTCAGAATGATCGTAGTGGTGATTTCCATCCAACATAATCACACTCGATGTTTGAATAAACATAGCAGTCATGAAACGGAATCTCCCTGTTGAGAGAGAAGAAACATGTACCACAATTTGTGCAGCACATTGATTATTTTTAGTGTCCATTGGAATATTATTCTTAATAATTAAAGCAATTGAAGGAGATACGAAAATAAGAATAATTATCAAATTCCTAACATTTGTTATTCAGTAAAATGCAAGTGGTGTCCAATCGGCACTAAAAACCCATTCAACGGAGAATCTGCTTTCTGGTCATACAACCAGATGACCCTGCTCTAAACAAATAACATTTACACACACTTAACGATTCAAAATCATTACTCCACTGCGAAACAGATGAGTATAAGTTATAAGGGTAACAATCAAAAGAAGCACCTAGGAAAAGAATGCGGTCTTTCCCAATAACTCCTATACTCAGGATGCTTTGAGTGGTAGTTCCCATCCAACAAAATCACACTCCATGTTTGAACAAACATAGCAGTCATGAAACAGAATCTCCCTGTTGAGAGGCAAGAAATATGTACCACAATTTGTGCATGTGGTGTCAAATATGCACCAAAAGACGATTGAATGGGGAATCTGTTTACTGGCCATACAACCAGATGAACCTGCTGTAATCAAAAAACATTTACCCACATTTCACGATTCAAATATATTATTCCACTGTAAAATTGATAAATGTATGTGATGAGGGTAACAATCAAAACAAGGACTCAGCAAAAGAAAGATGTCTTTCCTAATAACTACAATTGTCAGAATGCTCGGAGTAGTGCTTCCCATCCAACAAAATCACACTCGAAATTAGAACATAGCAGGCATTAAACGGAATTTCCCTGTTGAGAGGGAAGAAACATGTACCACAATTTGTGCAGCACATTGATAATTTTTAGTGACCATTGCAATAAGATTTTTAAAAATTTAAAGCAATTGAAGGAGATATGAAAACAAGAATAATTATCAAATTCCTAACATTTGTTATTCAGTAAAATGCAAGTGGTGCCCAATATGCACTAACAAACCCTTTGCGTTAAGAATCGGTTTCTGGTCATAAAACCAGATGACCCTGCTCTAAACAAAAAACATTTACACACATTTAACGATTCAAATACATTACTCCACTGCGAAACAGATGAATATAAGTTATAAGGGTAACAATCAAAAGAAGCACTTAGGAGAAGAAGGAGGTCTTTCCCAATAACACATATACTCAGGATGCTTGGACTGGTAGTTCCCATCCAACAAAATCACACTCCATGTTTGAACAAACATAGGTGTCATGAAACAGAATTTCCCTGTTGAGAGGCAAGAAACATGTACCACAATCTGTGCATGTGGTGACAAATATGCACCAAAAGACGATTGAATGGGGAATCTGCTTTCTGGCCATACAACCAGATGACCCTGCTGTAATTAACAAACATTTACAAACATTTCACAATTCAAATATATTTTTCCACTGTGAAATTGATGAATATATGTGATGAGGGTAACAATCAAAACAAGGACTCATCAAAAGAAAGAAGTATTTCCTAATAACTCCAATTGTCAGAATGCTCGGAGTAGTGCTTCCCATCTAACAAAATCACACTCAAAAGTACACTCCTGGAAATGGAAAAAAGAACACATTGATACCGGTGTGTCAGACCCAATATACTTGGTCCGGACACTGCGAGAGGGCTGTACAAGCAATGATCACACGCACGGCACACCGGACACTCCAGGAACCGCGGTGTTGGCCGTTGAATGGCGCTAGCTGCGCAGCATTTGTGCACCGCCGCCGTCAGTGTCAGCCAGTTTGCAGTGGCATACGGAGCTCCATCGCAGTCTTTAACAGTGGTAGTATGCCGCGACAGCGTGGACGTGAACCGTATGTGCAGTTGACGCACTTTGAGCGAGGGCGTATAGTGGGCATGCGGGAGGCTGGGTGGACGTACCGAAGAATTGCTCAACACGTGGGGCGTGACGTCTCCACAGTACATCGAAGTTGTCGTCAGTGGTCGGCGGAAGGTGCACGTGCCCATCGACCTGGGACCGGACCGCAGCGACGCACGGATACACGCCAAGACCATATCAGATTCCGAACATATGTTATTAAGTAAAATGCAAGTGGTGCCCAATATGCACTAAAAACCCTTTGAATTAAGAATCTGTTTCTGGTCATACAATCAGATGACCCTGCTCTAAACAAAAAAAATTTACACACATTTAACGATTCAAATACATTACTCCACTGCGAAACAGATGAATATATGTTAGAAGGGTAACAATCCAAAGAAGCACCTAGGAAAAGAAAGAGGTCTTTCCTAATAACTCCAATACTCAGGATGCTTGGAGTGGTAGTTCCCATCAGACAAAATCACACTCCATGTTTGAACAAACATAGCAGTCATGAAACAGAATCTCCCTGTTGAGAGGCAAGAAACATGTACCACAATTTGTGCATGTGGTGTCAAATATGCACCAAAACACGATTGAATGGGGAATCTGCATTCTGGCCATACAACCACATGACCCTGCTGTAATCAACAATCATTTACCCACATTTCACGATTCAAATATATTACTCCACTGTGAAATTGACGAATATAAGTGATTAAGGTATCAATCAAAGGAAGCACTTAGCAAAAGAAAACAGTATTTCTAATAACTCCAATCGTCAGAAAGCTCTGAGTGGTGATTTCCATCCAACATAATCACACTCGATGTTTGAATAAAAATACCAGTCATGAAACGGAATCTCCCTGTTGAGAGAGAAGAAACATGGACCACAATTTGTGCAGCACATTAATTATTTTTAGTGACCATTGCAATAAGATTTTTAAAAATTTAAAGCAATTGAAGGAGATACGAAAACAAGAATATTTATCAAATTCCTAACATTTGTTATTCAGTACAATGCAAGTGGTGTCCAAACTGCACTAAAACCCCATTGAATGGAGAATCTGCTTTATGGTCATACAACCAGATGACCCTGCTCTAAACAAAAAACATTTACACACATTTAACGACTCAAATACGTTACTCCACTGCGAAACAGATGAATATATGTTATAAGGGTAACAATGAAAAGAAGCACCTAGGAAAAGAAAGAGGTGTTTCCTAATAACACCAATACTCAGGATGCTTGGAGTGGTAGTTCCCATCCAACAAAATCACACTCAAAAGTAGAACAAACATAGCAGTTATTAAACGGTATCTCCCTGTTGAGAGGGCAGAAACATGTTCCACAATTTGTGCAGACATTGATTATTTATAGTGACCATTGCAATAAGATTTTTAAAAATATAAAGCAAATGAAGGAGATACCTAAACAAGAAGATTTATCAAATTCTGAATATTCGTTATTTAGTAAAGTGCATGTGGTGTCCAATCTGCACCATAAGACCATTGAATAGAGAATATGCATTCTGGCCATACAACCACATGACCCTGCTGTAAACAACAAACATTTACCCACATTTCACGAATCAAATACATTATTCCACTGTGAAATTGACCAATATAAGTGATAAAGGTTTCAATCAAAGGAAACACCTAGCAAAAGAAAACAGTATTTCTAATAACTCCAATCGTCAGAACGCTCGGAGTGGTGATTTCCATCCAACATAATCACACTCGATGTTTGGATAAACATAGCAGACATGAAACGGAATCTCCCTGTAGAGAGAGAAGAAATATGTACCACAATTTGTGCAGCACATTGATTATTTGTAGTGACCATTGCAATAAGATTTTTAAAAATTTAAAGCATTTGAAGGAGATATGGAAACAAGAATATTTATCAAATTCCTAACATTTGTTATTCAGTAAAATGCAAGTGGTGCCCAATATGCACTAAAAAGCCTTTGAATTAAGAATCTGTTTCTGGTCATACAACCAGATGACCCTGCTCTAAACAAAAAACATTTACACACATTTAACAATTCAAATACATTACTCCACTGCGAAAGGGATTAATATAAGTTATAAGGGTAACAATCAAAAGAAGCACCTAGGAGAAGAAGGAGGTCTTTCCCAATAACACATATACTCAGGATGCTTGGAGTGGTAGTTCCCATCCAACAAAATCACACTCCATGTTTGAACAAACATAGGTGTCATGAAACAGAATTTCCCTGTTGAGAGGCAAGGAACATGTACCACAATCTGTGCATGTGGTGACAAATATGCACCAAAAGACGATTGAATGGGGAATCTGCTTTCTGGCCATACAACCAGATGACCCTGCTGTAATTAACAAACATTTACAAACATTTCACGATTCAAATATATTATTCCACCATGAAATTGATGAATATATGTGATGAGGGTAACAATCAAAACAAGGACTCAGCAAAAGAAAGATGTCTTTCCTAATAACTCGAATTGTCAGAATGCTCGGAGTAGTGCTTCCCATCCAAAATCACACTCAAAATTAGAACATAGCAGGCATTAAACGGAATCTCCCTGTTGAGAGGGAAGAAACATGTACCACTATTTGTGCAGCACATTTATCATTTTTAGTGACCATTGCAATAATATTTTTAAAAATATAAAGCAAATGAAGGAGATACCTAAACAAGAAGTTTTATCAAATTCCGAACATTCGTTATTCAGTAATGTGCATGTGGTGTCCAATCTGCACCAAAAGACCATTGTATAGAGAATCTGCTTCCTGGCCATACAACATCTACATCTACATGACTACTCTGCAATTCACATTTAAGTGCTTGGCAGAGGGTTCATCGAACCACAATCATACTATCTCTCTACTATTCCACTCGCGAACAGCGAGCGGGAAAAACGAACACCTAAACCTTTCTGTTCGAGCTCTGATTTCTCTTATTTTATTTTGATGATCATTCCTACCTATGTAGGTTGGGCTCAACAAAATATTTTCGCATTCGGAAGAGAAAGTTGGTGACTGAAATTTCGTAAAAAGGTCTCGCCGCGACGAAAAACGTCTATGCTGTAATGACTTCCATCCCAACTCGTGTATCATATCTGCCACACTCTCTCCCCTATAACGCGATAATACAAAACGAGCTGCCCTTCTTTGCACCCTCTCGATGTCCTCCGTCAATCCCACCTGGTAAGAATCCCACACCGCGCAGCAATATTCTAACAGAGGACGAACGAGTGTAGTGTAAGCTGTCTCTTTAGTGGACTTGTTGCATCTTCTAAGTGTCCTGCCAATGAAACGCAACCTTTGGCTCGCCTTCCCGACAATATTATCTATGTGGTCCTTCCAACTGAAGTTGTTTGTAATTTTAACACCCAGGTACTTAGTTGAATTGACAGCCTTGAGAATTGTACTATTTATCGAGTAATCGAATTCCAACGGATTTCTTTTGGAACTCATGTGGATCATCTCACACTTTTCGTTATTTAGCGTCAACTGCCACCTGACACACCATACAGCAATCTTTTCTAAATCGCTTTGCAACTGATACTGGTATTCGGATGACCTTACTAGACGGTAAATTACAGCATCATCTGCGAACAACCTAAGAGAACTGCTCAGATTGTCACCCAGGTCATTTATATAGATCAGGAACAGTAGAGGTCCCAGGACGCTTCCCTGGGGAACACCTGATATCACTTCAGTTTTACTCGATGATTTGCCGTCTATTACTACGAACTGCGACCTTCCTGACAGGAAATCACGAATCCAGTCGCACAACTGAGACGATACCCCATAGCTCCGCAGCTTGATTAGAAGTCGCTTGTGAGGAACGGTGTCAAAAGCTTTCCGGAAATCTAGAAATACGGAATCAACTTGAGATCCCCTGTCGATAGCGGCCATTACTTCGTGCGAATAAAGAGCTAGCTGCGTTGCACAAGAGCGATGTTTTCTGAAGCCATGCTGATTACGTGTCAATAGATCGTTCCCTTCGAGGTGATTCATGATGTTTGAATACAGTATATGCTCCAAAACCCTACTGCAAACCGACGTCAATGATATAGGTCTGTAGTTAAATGGATTACTCCTACTACCCTTCTTGAACAATGGTGCGACCTGCGCAATTTTCCAATCTGTAGGTACAGACCACATGACCCTGCTGTAATCAACAATCATTTACCCACATTTCACGATTCAAATATATTATTCCACTGTGAAATTGATGAATATATGTGATGAGGTTAACAATCATAACAAGGACTGAGCAAAAGAAATAAGTCTTCTATAATAACTCTGATTGTCAGAATGCAAGAAATAGTGCTTCCCATCCAACAAAATCACACTCAAAAGTAGAACAAACATAGCAGGCATTAAACAGAATCTCCCTGTTGAGAGGGAAGAAACATGTTCCACAATTTGTGCAGCACATTGATTATTTTTAGTGACCATTGCAATAAAATTTTTAAAAATAAAAAGCAAATGAAGGATATACCTAAACAAGAGGATTTATCAAATTCGGAACATTCGTTATTCAGTAAAGTGCATGTGGTGTCCAATCTGCACCAAAAGACCATTGAATAGAGAATCTGCTTTCAGGCCATACAACCAGATGACCTAGCTGTAAACAACAAACATTTACCCACATTTCACGAATCAAATACATTACTCCACTGTTAAATTGACGAATATAAAAGATAAATGTACGAATCAAAGGAAACACCTAGCAAATGAAAGCAGTATTTCTAATAACTCCGATCGTCAGACCGCTCGGAGTGGTGAATTCCATCCAACATAATCACACTCGATGTTTGAATAAACATAGGAGTCATGAAACGGAATCTCCCTGTTGAGAGAGAAGATCCATGTACCACAATTTGTGCAGCACATTGATTATTTTTAGTGACCATTGCAATAAGAATTTTAAAAATTTAAAGCAATTGAAGGAGATACGAAATCAAGAATATTTATCAAATTCCTAACATTTGTTATTCAGTAAAATGCAAGTGGTGTCCAATCTGCAGTAAAAACACTTTGAATGGAGAATCTGTTTCTGGTCATACAACCAGATGACCCTGCTATAAACAAAAAACATTTACACACATTTAACGGTTCAAATACATTACTCCACTGCGAAACAGATGAATATAAGTTATAAGGTTAACATTCAAAAGAAAAACCTCGGAAAAGAAACAGATCCTTCCTAATAACTCCAATACTCAGAATGCTTGGAGTGGTAGTTGCCATCAGACAAAATCACACTCCATGTTTGAACAAACATAGCAGTCATGAAACAAAATCTCCCTGTTGAGAGGCAAGAAACATGTACCACAATTTGTGCATGTGGTGTCAAATAAGCACCAAAACACGATTGAATGGGGAATCTGCTTTCTGGCCATACAACCACATGACCCTGCTGTAATCAACAATCATTTACCCACATTTCACAATTCAAATACATTACTCCAGTGTGAAATTGACCAATATAAGTGATAAAGGTTTCAATCAAAGGAAACACCTAGCAAAAGAAAACAGTATTTCTAATAACTCCAATCGTCAGAACGCTCGGAGTGGTGATTTCCATGCAACATAATCACACTCGATGTTTGGATAAACATAGCAGTCATGAAACGGAATCTCCCTGTAGAGAGAGAAGAAAACATGTACCACAATTTGTGCAGCACATTGATTATTTTTACTGGCCATTGCAATAAGATTTTTAAAAATTTAAAGCAATTGAAGGAGATACGGAAACAAGAATATTTATCAAATTCCTAACATTTGTTATTCAGTAAAATGCAAGTGGTGCCCAATATGCACTAAAAACAATTTGAATTAAGAATCTGTTTCTGGTCATACAACCAGATGACCCTGCTCTAAACAAAAAACATTTACACAAATTTAACGATTCAAATACATTACTCCACTGCGAAAGAGATTAATATAAGTTATAAGGGTAACAATCAAAAGAAGCACCTAGGAAAAGAAGGAGGTCTTTCCTAATAACTCCAATACTCAGGATGCTTGGAGTAGTGCTTCCCATCCAATAAAATCACACTCAAAAGTAGAACAAACATAGCAGGCATTAAACGGAATCTCCCTGTTGAGAGGGAAGAAACATGTTCCACAATTTGTGCAGCACATTGATTATTTTTAGTGACCATTGCAATAAAATTTTTAAAAATAAAAAACAAATGAAGGAGATACCTAAACAAGAAGATTTAACAAATTTCGAACATTCGTTATTCAGTCAACTGCATGTGGTGTCCAATCTGCACCAAAAGACCATTGAATAGAGAATCTGCTTTCTGGCCATACAACCAAATGACCCTACTGTAAACAACAAATATTTACCCACATTTCACGAATCAAATAAATTACTCCACTGTGAAATTGACCAATATAAGTGACAAAGGTAACAATCAAAGGAAGCTCCTAGCAAAAGAAAACAGTTTTTCTAATAACTCAAATCGTCAGAACGCTCGGAGTGGTGATTTCCATCCAACATAATCACACTCGATGTTTGAATAAACATAGCAGTAATGAAACGGAATCTCCCTGTTGAGAGAAGAAACATGTACCACAATTTGTGCAGCACATTGATTATTTTTAGTGACCATTGCAATAAGATTTTTAAAAATTTAAAGCAATTGAAGGAGATATGAAAACAAGTACAATTATCAAATCCCTAAGATTTTTTATTCAGTAATCTGCAAGTAGTGTCCAATCTGCACTAAAAACCCATTGAATGGAGAATCTGCTTTCTGGCCATACAACCAGATGACCCTACTCTAAACAAAAAACATTTACACACATTTAACAGTTCAAATACATTACTCTACTGCGAAACAGATGAATATAAGTTATAAAGGTAACAATTAAAAGAAGCACCTAGGAAAAGAAAGATGTCTTTCCTAATAACTCCAATACTCAGGATGCTTGGAGTGGTAGTTCCCATCCAACAAAATCACACTCCATGTTTGAACAAACATAGCAGTCATGAAACAGAGTCTCCCTGTTGAGAGGCAAGAAACATGTACCACAATTTGTGCATGTGGTGTCAAATATGCACCAATAGACGATTGAATGGGGAATCTGCTTTCTGGCCATACAACCAGATGACCCTGCTGTAATCAATAAACAATTACCCACACATTAGGATTCAAATATATTATTCCACTGTGAAATTGATGAATATATGTGATGAGGGTAACAATCAAAACAAGGACTCATCAAAAGAAAGAAGTATTTCCTAATAACTCCAATTGTTAAAACGCTCGGAGTAGTGCTTCCCATCCAACAAAATCACACTCAAAAGTACACTCCTGGAAATGGAAAAAAGAACACATTGACACCGGTGTGTCAGACCCACCATACTTGGTCCGGACACTGCGAGAGGGCTGTACAAGCAATGATCACACGCACGGCACACCGGACACACCAGGAACCGCTGTGTTGGCCGTTGAATGGCGCTAGCTGCGCAGCATTTGTGCACCGCCGCCGTCAGTGTCAGCCAGTTTGCAGTGGCAGACGGAGCTCCATCGCAGTCTTTAACACTGGTAGTATGCCGCGACAGCGTGGACGTGAACCGTATGTGCAGTTGACGGACTTTGAGCGAGGGCGTATAGTGGGAATGCGGGAGGCTGGGTGGACGTACCGAATAATTGCTCAACACGTGGGGCGTGACAACTCCACAGTACATCGTAGTTGTCGTCAGTGGTCGGCGGAAGGTGCACGTGCCCGTCGACCTGGGACCGGACCGCAGCGACGCACGGATACACGCCAAGACCATATCAGATTCCGAACATTCGTTATTCAGTAAAGTGCATGTGGTGTCCAATCTGCACCAAAAGACCATTGAATAGAGAATCTGCTATCTGGCCATACAACCAGATGGCCCTGCGGTAAACAAAAAACATTTACACACATTTAACGTTTCAAATACATTACTCCACTGTGAAATTCACGAATATAAAAGATTAAGGTATCAATCAAAGAAAGCACCTAGCAAATGAAAGCAGCATTTCTAATAACTGAAATCGTCAGAACACTCGGAGTGGTGATTTCCATCCAACATAATCACACTCGGTGTTTGAATAAACATAGCAGTAATGAAACGGAATCTACCTGTTGAGAGGGAAGAAACATGTACCACAATTTGTGCAGCACATATATTATTTTTAGTAACCATTGCAATAATATTTTTTAAAATATAAAGCAAATGAAGGACATACATCAACAAGAAGATTTATCATATTCCAAACATTCGTTATTCAGTAAAGTGCATGTGGTGTCCAATCTGCACCAAAAGACCATTGAATAGAGAATCTGCTTTCTGTCCATACAACCAGATGACCCTGCTGTAAACAACAAACATTTACCCACATTTCACGAATCAAATACATTACTCCACTGTGAAATTGAATAATATAAGTGATGAAGCTATCAATCAAAGGAAACACCTAGCAAAAGAAAACAGTATTTCTAATAACTCCAGTCGTCAGAACGCTCGGAGTGGTGATTTCCATCCAACATAATCACACTCGATGTTTGGATAAACATAGCAGTCATGAAACGGAATCTCCCTGTAGAGAGAGAAGAAACGTGTACCACAATTTGTGCAGCACATTGATAATTTTTAGTGACCATTGCAATAAGATTTTTAAAAATTAAAGCAATTGAAGGAGATATGAAAACAAGAATAATTATCAAATTCCTAACATTTGTTATTCAGTAAAATGCAAGTGGTGCCCAATATGCACTAACAAACCCTTTGAATTAAGAATCGGTTTCTGGTCATAAAACCAGATGACCCTGCTCTAAACAAAAAACATTTACACACATTTAACGATTCAAATACATTACTCCACTGCGAAACAGATGAATATAAGTTATAAGGGTAACAATCAAAAGAAGCACCTAGGAGAAGAAGGAGGTCTTTCCCAATAACACATATACTCAGGATGCTTGGAGTGGTAGTTCCCATCCAACAAAATCACACTCCATGTTTGAACAAACATAGGTGTCATGAAACAGAATTTCCCTGTTGAGAGGCAAGAAACATGTAGCACAATCTGTGCATGTGGTGTCAAATATGCACCAAAAAACGATTGAATGGGGAATCTGCTTTCTGGCCATACAACCAGATGACCCTGCTGTAATTAACAAACATTTACAAACATTTCACGATTCAAATATATTATTCCACTATGAAATTGATGAATATATGTGATGAGGGTAACAATCAAAACAAGGACTCAGCAAAAGAAAGATATCTTTCCTAATAACTACAATTGTCAGAATGCTCGGAGTAGTGCTTCCCATCCAAAATCACACTCGAAATTAGAACATAGCAGGCATTAAACGGAATCTCCCTGTTGAGAGGGAAGAAACATGTACAACTATTTGTGCAGCACATTTATCATTTTTAGTGACCATTGCAATAATATTTTTAAAAATATAAAGCAAATGAAGGAGATACCTAAACAAGAGGATTTATCAAATTCCGAACATTCGTTATTCAGTAAAGTGCATGTGGTGTCCAATCTGCACCAAAAGACCATTGAATAGAGAATCTGCTTTCTGGCCATACAACCAGATGACCTAGCTGTAAACAACAAACATTTACCCACATTTCACGAATCAAATACATTACTCCACTGTGAAATTGAATAATATAAGTGATGAAGGTATCAATCAAAGGAAATACATAGCAAAAGAAAACAGTATTTCTAATAACTGCAATCGTCAGAACGCTCGGAGTGGTGATTTCCATCCAACATAATCACACTCGATGTTTGAATAAACATAGCAGTAATGAAACGGAATCTCCCTGTTGAGAGAAGAAACATGTACCACAATTTGTGCAGCACATTGATTATTTTTAGTGACCATTGCAATAAGATTTTTAAAAATTTAAAGCAATTGAAGGAGATATGAAAACAAGTACAATTATCAAATTCCTAAGATTTGTTATTCAGTAAACTGCAAGTAGTGTCCAATCTGCACTAAAAACCCATTGAATGGAGAATCTGCTTTCTGGCCATACAACCAGATGACCCTACTCTAAACAAAAAACATTTACACACATTTAACAGTTCAAATACATTACTCCACTGCGAAACAGATGAATATAAGTTATAAAGGTAACAATCAAAAGAAGCACCTAGGAAAAGAAAGAGGTCTTTCCTAATAACTCCAATACTCAGGATGCTTGGAGTGGTAGTTCCCATCCAACAAAATCACACTCCATGTTTGAACAAACATAGCAGTCATGAAACAGAGTCTCCCTGTTGAGAGGCAAGAAACATGTACCACAATTTGTGCATGTGGTGTCAAATATGCACCAATAGACGATTGAATGGGGAATCTGCTTTCTGGCCATACAACCAGATGACCATGCTGTAATCAATAAACAATTACCCACACATTAGGATTCAAATATATTATTCCACTGTGAAATTGATGAATATATGTGATGAGGGTAACAATCAAAACAAGGACTCATCAAAAGAAAGAAGTATTTCCTAATAACTCCAATTGTTAAAATGCTCGGAGTAGTGCTTCCCATCCAACAAAATCACACTCAAAAGTACACTCCTGGAAATGGAAAAAAGAACACATTGACACCGGTGTGTCAGACCCACCATACTTGGTCCGGACACTGCGAGAGGGCTGTACAAGCAATGATCACACGCACGGCACACCGGACACACCAGGAACCGTGGTGTTGGCCGTTGAATGGCGCTAGCTGCGCAGCATTTGTGCACCGCCGCCGTCAGTGTCAGCCAGTTTGCAGTGGCAGACGGAGCTCCATCGCAGTCTTTAACACTAGTAGTATGCCGCGACAGCGTGGACGTGAACCGTATGTGCAGTTGACGGACTTTGAGCGAGGGCGTATAGTGGGCATGCGGGAGGCTGGGTCGACGTACCGAATAATTGCTCAACACGTGGGGCATGACAACTCCACAGTACATCGTAGTTGTCGTCAGTGGTCGGCGGAAGGTGCACGTGCCCGTCGACCTGGGACCGGACCGCAGCGACGCACGGATACACGCCAAGACCATATCAGATTCCGAACATTCGTTATTCAGTAAAGTGCATGTGGTGTCCAATCTGCACCAAAAGACCATTGAATAGAGAATCTGCTATCTGGCCATACAACCAGATGGCCCTGCGGTAAACAAAAAACCTTTACACACATTTAACGATTCAAATACATTACTCCACTGTGAAATTCACGAATATAAAAGATAAAGGTATCAATCAAAGAAAGCACCTAGCAAATGAAAGCAGCATTTCTAATAACTGAAATCGTCAGAACGCTCGGAGTGGTGATTTCCATCCAACATAATCACACTCGATGTTTGAATAAACATAGCAGTAATGAAACGGAATCTACCTGTTGAGAGGGAAGAAACATGTACCACAATTTGTGCAGCACATTTATTATTTTTAGTAACCATTGCAATAATATTTTTTAAAATATAAAGCAAATGAAGGACATACATCAACAAGAAGATTTATCATATTCCAAACATTCGTTATTCAGTAAAGTGCATGTGGTGTCCAATCTGCACCAAAAGACCATTGAATAGAGAATCTGCTTTCTGTCCATACAACCAGATGACCCTGCTGTAAACAACAAACATTTACCCACATTTCACGAATCAAATACATTACTCCACTGTGAAATTGAATAATATAAGTGATGAAGGTATCAATCAAAGGAAACACCTAGCAAAAGAAAACAGTATTTCTAATAACTCCAGTCGTCAGAACGCTCGGAGTGGTGATTTCCATGCAACATAATCACACTCGATGTTTGGATAAACATAGCAGTCATGAAACGGAATCTCCCTGTAGAGAGAGAAGAAACGTGTACCACAATTTGTGCAGCACATTGATAAATTTTAGTGACCATTGCAATAAGATTTTTAAAAATTTAAAGCAATTGAAGGAGATATGAAAACAAGAATAATTATCAAATTCCTAACATTTGTTATTCAGTAAAATGCAAGTGGTGCCCAATATGCACTAACAAACCCTTTGAATTAAGAATCGGTTTCTGGTCATAAAACCAGATGACCCTGCTCTAAACAAAAAACATTTACACACATTTAACGATTCAAATACATTACTCCACTGCGAAACAGATGAATATAAGTTATAAGGGTAACAATCAAAAGGAGCACCTAGGAGAAGAAGGAGGTCTTTCCCAATAACACATATACTCAGGATGCTTGGAGTGGTAGTTCCCATCCAACAAAATCGCACTCCATGTTTGAAAAAACATAGGTGTCATGAAACAGAATTTCCCTGTTGAGAGGCAAGAAACATGTACCACAATCTGTGCATGTGGTGTCAAATATGCACCAAAAAACAATTGAATGGGGAATCTGCTTTCTGGCCATACAACCAGATGACCCTGCTGTAATTAACAAACATTTACAAACATTTCACGATTCAAATATATTATTCCACTATGAAATTGATGAATATATGTGATGAGGGTAACAATCAAAACAAGGACTCAGCAAAAGAAAGATGTCTTTCCTAATAACTACAATTGTCAGAATGCTCGGAGTAGTGCTTCCCATCCAAAATCACACTCGAAATTAGAACATAGCAGGCATTAAACGGAATCTCCCTGTTGAGAGGGAAGAAACATGTACAACTATTTGTGCAGCACATTTATCATTTTTAGTGACCATTGCAATAATATTTTTAAAAATATAAAGCAAATGAAGGAGATACCTAAACAAGAGGATTTATCAAATTCGGAACATTCGTTATTCAGTAAAGTGCATGTGGTGTCCAATCTGCACCAAAAGACCATTGAATAGAGAATCTGCTTTCTGGCCATACAACCAGATGACCCTGCTGTAAACAACAAACATTTACCCACATTTCACGAATCAAATACATTACTCCACTGTGAAATTGACAAATATAAAAGATAAAAGTACGAATCAAAGGAAACACCTAGCAAATGAAAGCAGTATTTCTAATAACTCCGATCGTCAGAACGCTCGGAGTGGTGAATTCCATCCAACATAATCACACTCAATGTTTGAATAAACATAGGAGTCATGAAACGGAATCTCCCTGTTGAGAGAGAAGATCCATGTACCACAATTTGTGCAGCACATTGATTATTTTTAGTGACCATTGCAATAAGATTTTTAAAAATTTAAAGCAATTGAAGGAGATACGAAATCAAGAATATTTATCAAATTCCTAACATTTGTTATTCAGTAAAATTCAAGTGGTGTCCAATCCGCACTAAAAACCCTTTGAATGGAGAATCTGTTTCTGGTCATACAACCAGATGACCCTGCTATAAACAAAAAACATTTACACACATTTAACGGTTCTAATACATTACTCCACTGCGAAACAGATGAATATAAGTTATAAGGGTAACATTCAAAAGAAAAACCTCGGAAAAGAAACAGATCCTTCCTAATAACTCCAATACTCAGAATGCTTGGAGTGGTAGTTGCCATCAGACAAAATCACACTCCATGTTTGAACAAACATAGCAGTCATGAAACAAAATCTCCCTGTTGAGAGGCAAGAAACAAGTACCACAATTTGTGCATGTGGTGTCAAATATGCACCAAAACACGATTGAATGGGGAATCTGCTTTCTGGCCATACAACCAGATGACCCTGCTGTAATAAACAAACATTTACCCACATTTCACGAATCAAATACATTACTCCAGTGTGAAATTGACCAATATAAGTGATAAAGGTTTCAATCAAAGGAAACACCCAGCAAAAGAAAACAGTATTTCTAATAACTCCAATCGTCAGAACGCTCGGAGTGGTGATTTCCATGCAACATAATCACACTCGATGTTTGGATAAACATAGCAGTCATGAAACGGAATCTCCCTGTAGAGAGAGAAGAAAACATGTACCACAATTTGTGCAGCACATTGATTATTTTTACTGGCCATTGCAATAAGATTTTTAAAAATTTAAAGCAATTGAAGGAGATACGGAAACAAGAATATTTATCAAATTCCTAACATTTGTTATTCAGTAAAATGCAAGTGGTGCCCAATATGCACTAAAAACAATTTGAATTAAGAATCTGTTTCTGGTCATACAACCAGATGACCCTGCTCTAAACAAAAAACATTTACACAAATTTAACGATTCAAATACATTACTCCACTGCGAAAGAGATTAATATAAGTTATAAGGGTAACAATCAAAAGAAGCACCTAGGAAAAGAAACAGGTCTTTCCTAATAACTCCAATACTCAGGATGCTTGGAGTAGTGCTTCCCATCCAACAAAATCATACTCAAAAGTAGAACAAACATAGCAGTTATTAAACGTATCTCCCCACTGAGAGAGCAGAAACATGTTACACAATTTGTGCAGCACATTTATTATTTTTCGTGACCATTGCAATAAGATATTTAAAAATAAAAAGCAAATGAAGGAGATACGAAATCAAGAATATTTATCAAATTCCTAACATTTGTTATTCAGTAAAATTCAAGTGGTGTCCAATCCGCACTAAAAACCCTTTGAATGGAGAATCTGTTTCTGGTCATACAACCAGATGACCCTGCTATAAACAAAAAACATTTACACAAATTTAACGATTCAAATACATTACTCCACTGCGAAAGAGATGAATATAAGTTATAATGGTAACAATCAAAAGAAGCACCTAGAAAAAAAGAAAGAGGTCTTTCCTAATAACTCCAATACTCATAATGCTTGGAGTGGTAGTTCCCATCAGACAAAATCACACTCCATGTTTGAACAAACATAGCAGTCATGAAACAGAATCTCCCTGTTGAGAGGCAAGAAACATGTATCACAATTTGTGCATGTGGTGTCAAATATGCACCAAAACACGATTGAATGGGGAATCTGATTTCTGGCCATACAACCACATGACCCTGCTGTAATCAACAATCATTTACCCACATTTCACGATTCAAATATATTATTCCACTGTGAAATCAATGAATATATGTGATGAGGGTAACAATCATAACAAGGACTCAGCAAAAGAAAGAAGTCTTTCCTAATAACTCCGATTGTCAGAATGCAAGAAGTACTGCTTCCCATCTAACAAAATCACACTAAAAAGTAGAACAAACATAGCAGGCATTAAACGGAATCTCCCTGTTGAGAGGGAAGAAACATGTTGCACTATTTGTGCAGCACATTCATTATTTTTAGTGACCATTGCAATAAGATTTTTAAAAATATAAAGTAAATGAAGGAAATACCTAAACAAGAAGATTTATCGAATTCCGAACATTCGTTATTCAGTAAAGTGCATGTGGTGTCCAATCTGCACCAAAAGACCATTGAATAGAGAACCTGCTTTCTGGCCATACAACCAGATGACACAGCTGTAAACAAAAAACATTTACGGAAATTTCACGAATAAAATACATTACTCCACTGTGAAATTGACCAATATAAGTGATAAAGGTATCAATCAAAGGAAGCACCTAGCAAAAGAAAACAGTATTTCTAATAACTCCAATCGTCAGAACGCTCGGAGTGGTGATTTCCATCCAACATAATCACACACGATGTTTGAATAAACATAGCAGTCATGAAAGGGAATCTCCCTGTTGAGAGAGAAGAAACATGTACCACAATTTGTGCAGCACATTGATTATTTGTAGTGACCATTGCAATAAGTTTTTTAAAAATTTAAAGCAATTGAAGGAGATACGTAAACAAGAATATTTATCAAATTCCTAAATTTTGTTATTCAGTAAAATGCAAGTGGTGTCCCATCTGCACTAAAAACCCATTGAATGGAGAATCTGCTTTCTGGTCATACAACCAGATGAAGCTGCTCTAAACAAAAAACATTTACACAAATTTAACGATTCACATACATTACTCCACAGTGAAACAGATGAATATAAGTTATAAGCGCAACAATCAAAAGAAACACCTAGGAAAAGAAAGAGGTCTTTCCTAATAACTCCAATACTCAGGATGCTTGGAGTGGTAGTACCCATCCAACAAAATCACACTCGATGTTTGAACAAACATAGCAGTCATAAAACAGAATCTCCCTGTTGAGAGGCAAGAAACATGTACCACAATTTGTGCAGCACATTCATTATTTTTAGTGACCATTGCAATAAGATTTTTAAAAATATAAATTAAATGAAGGAGATACCTAAACAAGAAGATTTATCAAATTCCGAACATTCGTTATTCAGTAAAGTGCATGTGGTGTCCAATCTGAACTACAAACCCACTGAATGGAGAATCTGCTTGCTGGTCATACAACCAGATGACCTTGCTCTAAACAATAAACATTTACACACATTTAACGATTCAAATACATTACTCCACTGTGAAAGAGAAGAATATGAGTTATAAGGGTAACAATCAAAAGAAGCACCTAGAAAAAAAGAAAGAGGTCTTTCCTAATAACTCCAATACTCATAATGCTTGGAGTGGTAGTTCCCATCAGACAAAATCACACTCCATATTTGAACAAACATAGCAGTCATGAAACAGAATCTCCCTGTTGAGAGGCAAGAAACATGTACCACAATTTGTGCATGTGGTGTCAAATATACACCAAAACACGATTGAATGGGGAATCTGATTTCTGGCCATACAACCAAATGACCCTGCTGTAATCAACAATCATTTACCCACATTTCACGATTCAAATATATTACTCCACTGTGAAATCGATGAATATATGTGATGAGGGTAACAATCATAACAAGGACTCAGCAAAAGAAAGAAGTCTTTCCTAATAACTCCGATTGTCAGAATGCAAGAAGTAGTGCTTCCCATCTAACAAAATCACACTAAAAAGTAGAACAAACATAGCAGGCATTAAACGGAATCTCCCTGTTGAGAGGGAAGAAACATGTTGCACTATTTGTGCAGCACATTCATTATTTTCAGTGACCATTGCAATAAGATTTTTAAAAATATAAAGTAAATGAAGGAGATACCTAAACAAGAAGATTTATCAAATTCCGAACATTCGTAATTCAGTAAAGTGCATGTGGTGTCCAATCTGCACCAAAAGACCATTGAATAGAGAACCTGCTTTCTGGCCATACAACCAGATGACCCTGCTGTAAACAAAATACATTTACCCAAATTTCACGAATAAAATACATTACTCCACTGTGAAATTGACCAATATACGTGATAAAGGTATCAATCAAAGGAAGCACCTACAAAAGAAAACAGTATTTCTAATAACTCCAATCGTCAGAACGCTCGGAGTGGTGATTTCCATCCAACATAATCACACACGATGTTTGAATAAACATAGCAGTCATGAAAAGGAATCTCCCTGTTGAGAGAGAAGAAACATGTACCACAATTTGTGCAGCACATTGATTATTTGTAGTGACCATTGCAATAAGATTTTTAAAAATTTAAAGCAATTGAAGGAGATACGTAAACAAGAATATTTATCAAATTCCTAACTTTTGTTATTCAGTAAAATACAAGTGGTGTCCCATCTGCACTAAAAACCCATTGAATGGAGAATCTGCTTTCTGGTCATACAACCAGATGACCCTGCTCTAAACAAAAAACATTTACACAAATTTAACGATTCACATACATTACTCCACAGTGAAACAGATGAATATAAGTTATAAGCGCAACAATCAAAAGAAGCACCTAGGAAAAGAAAGAGGTCTTTCCTAATAACTCCAATACTCAGGATGCTTGGTGTGGTAGTACCCATCCAACAAAATCGCACTCGATGTTTGAACAAACATAGCAGTCATAAAACAGAATCTCCCTGTTGAGAGGCAAGAAACATGTACCACAATTTGTGCAGCACATTTGTTATTTTTAGTGACCATTGCAATAATATTTTTAAAAATATTAAGCAAATGAAGGAGATACCTAAATAAGAAGATTTATCTAATTCCGAACATTCGTTATTCAGTAAAAAGCATGTGGTGTCCAATCTAGACAAAAGACCATTGAATAGAGAATCTGCTTTTTGGCCATACAAACAGATGACCCAGCTGTAAATAACAAACATTTACCCACATTTCACGTATCAAATACATTACTCCACTGTGAAATTGACGAATATAAGTGATAAAGGTATCAATCAAAGGAAGAACCTAGCAAGAGAAAACAGTATTTCTAATAACTCTAATCGTCAGAACGCTCGGAGTGGTGATTTCCATCCAACATAATCACACTCGATGTTTGAATAAACATAGCAGTCATGAAAAGGTATCTCCCTGTTGAGAGAGAAGAAACATGTACCACAATTTGTGCAGCACATTGATTATTTGTAGTGACCATTGCAATAAGATTTTTAAAAATTTAAAGCAAATGAAGGAGATACGTAAACAAGAATATTTATAAAAATCCTAACATTTGTTATTCAGTAAAATGCAAGTGGTGTCCAATCTGCACTACAAACCCATTGAATGGAGAATCTGCTTGCTGGTCATACAACCAGATGATCTTGCTCTAAACAAAAAACATTTACACACATTTAACGATTCAAATACGTTACTCCACTGCGAAACAGATGAATATAAGTTATAAGGGTAACAATCAAAAGAAGCACCTAGGAAAAGAAAGAGGTCTTTCCTAATAACTCCAAAACTGAGGATGCTTGGTGTGGTAGTCCCCATCCAACAAAATCACACTCGATGTTAGAACAAACATAGCAGTCATGAAACAGAATCTCCCGGTTGAGAGACAAGAAACATGTGCCACAATTTGTGCATGTGGTGTCAAATATGCACCAAAAGACGATTGAATGTTGAATCTGCTTTCTGACCATACAACCAGATGACCCTGCTGTAATCACAAAACATTTACCCACATTTCACGATTCAAATATATTATTCCACTGTGAAATTGATGCATATATGTGATGAGGGTAACAATCAAATCAAGGACTCAGCAAAAGAACGAAGTCTTTCCTAATAACTCGAATTGTCAGAATGCTCGGAGTAGTGCTTCCCATCCAACAAAATCACACTCAAAAGTAGAACAAACATAGCAGGCATTAAACGGAATCTCCCTGTTGAGAGGGAAGAAACATGTTCCACAATTTGTGCAGCACATTGATTATTTTTAGTAAGCATTGCAATAAGAATTTTAAAAATATAAAGCAAATGAAGGAGATACCTAAACAAGAAGGTTTATCAAATTCCGAACATTCATTATTCAGTAAAGTGCATGTGGTGTCCAATCTGCAACAAAAACCTGTTGAATGGAGAATCTGCTTTCTGGCCATACAACCAGATGACCCTGCAATAAACAACAAACATTTACCCACTTTTCACGAATCAAATACATTACTCCACTGTGAAATTGACGAATATAAGTGATAAAGGTATCAATCAAAGGAACACCTAGCAAAAGAAAACAAAATTTCTAATAACTCCAATCGTCAGAACGCTGGGAGTGGTGATTTCCATTCAACATAATCACACTCGATGTTTGAATAAACATAGCAGTCATGAAACGCAGTCTCCCTGTTGAGAGAGAAGAACCATGTACCACAATTTGTGCAGCACACTGATTATTTACATTGACCAATGCAATAAGATTTTTAAAAATTTAAAGCAATTGAAGGAAATACGAAAACAAGTATATTTATCAAATTCCTAACATTTGTTATTCAGTAAAATGCAAGTGGTGTCCAATCTGCACTAAAAACTCATTGAATGGAGAATCTGCTTTCTGGTCATACAACCAGATGACCCTGCTCTAAACAAAAAACATTTAAACACATTTAACATTTCAGATACATTACTCCACTGCGAAACAGATGAATATAAGTTATAAGGGTAACAATCAAAAGAAGCACCTAGGAAGAGAAAGAGGTCTTTCCTAATAACTCCAATACTGAGGATGCTTGGTGTGGTAGTCCCCATCCAACAAAATCACACTCGATGTTTGAACAAACATAGCAGTCATGAAACAGAATCTCCCAGTTGAGAGGCAAGAAAGATGTACCACAATTTGTGCATGTGGTGTCAAATATGCATCAAAAGACGACTGAATCGGGAATCTGCTTTCTAGCCATACAACCAGATGACAATGCTGTAATCAACAAACATTTACCCACATTTCACAATTCAAATATATTATTCCACTGTGAAATTATTGAATATATGTGATGAGGGTAACAATCAAAACAAGGACTCAGCAAAAGAAAGAGGTCTTTCCTAATAACTCCAATTTTCAGAATGCTCGGAGTAGTGCTCCCCATCCAACAAAATCACACTCAAAAGTAGAACAAACATTGCAGGCATTAAACGGAATCTCCCTGTTGAGAGGGAAGGAACACACAACCAAATGACCCTGCTGTAATCAACAATCATTTACCCACATTTCACGATTCAAATATATTACTCCACTGTGAAATCGATGAATATATGTGATGAGGGTAACAATCATAACAAGGACTCAGCAAAAGAAAGAAGTCTTTCCTAATAACTCCGATTGTCAGAATGCAAGAAGTACTGCTTCCCATCTAACAAAATCACACTAAAAAGTAGAACAAACATAGCAGGCATTAAACGGAATCTCCCTGTTGAGAGGGAAGAAACATGTTGCACTATTTGTGCAGCACATTCATTATTTTCAGTGACCATTGCAATAAGATTTTTAAAAATATAAAGTAAATGAAGGAGATACCTAAACAAGAAGATTTATCAAATTCCGAACATTCGTAATTCAGTAAAGTGCATGTGGTGTCCAATCTGCACCAAAAGACCATTGAATAGAGAACCTGCTTTCTGGCCATACAACCAGATGACCCTGCTGTAAACAAAATACATTTACCCAAATTTCACGAATAAAATACATTACTCCACTGTGAAATTGACCAATATACGTGATAAAGGTATCAATCAAAGGAAGCACCTACAAAAGAAAACAGTATTTCTAATAACTCCAATCGTCAGAACGCTCGGAGTGGTGATTTCCATCCAACATAATCACACACGATGTTTGAATAAACATAGCAGTCATGAAAAGGAATCTCCCTGTTGAGAGAGAAGAAACATGTACCACAATTTGTGCAGCACATTGATTATTTGTAGTGACCATTGCAATAAGATTTTTAAAAATTTAAAGCAATTGAAGGAGATACGTAAACAAGAATATTTATCAAATTCCTAACTTTTGTTATTCAGTAAAATACAAGTGGTGTCCCATCTGCACTAAAAACCCATTGAATGGAGAATCTGCTTTCTGGTCATACAACCAGATGACCCTGCTCTAAACAAAAAACATTTACACAAATTTAACGATTCACATACATTACTCCACAGTGAAACAGATGAATATAAGTTATAAGCGCAACAATCAAAAGAAGCACCTAGGAAAAGAAAGAGGTCTTTCCTAATAACTCCAATACTCAGGATGCTTGGTGTGGTAGTACCCATCCAACAAAATCGCACTCGATGTTTGAACAAACATAGCAGTCATAAAACAGAATCTCCCTGTTGAGAGGCAAGAAACATGTACCACAATTTGTGCAGCACATTTGTTATTTTTAGTGACCATTGCAATAATATTTTTAAAAATATTAAGCAAATGAAGGAGATACCTAAATAAGAAGATTTATCTAATTCCGAACATTCGTTATTCAGTAAAAAGCATGTGGTGTCCAATCTAGACAAAAGACCATTGAATAGAGAATCTGCTTTTTGGCCATACAAACAGATGACCCAGCTGTAAATAACAAACATTTACCCACATTTCACGTATCAAATACATTACTCCACTGTGAAATTGACGAATATAAGTGATAAAGGTATCAATCAAAGGAAGAACCTAGCAAGAGAAAACAGTATTTCTAATAACTCTAATCGTCAGAACGCTCGGAGTGGTGATTTCCATCCAACATAATCACACTCGATGTTTGAATAAACATAGCAGTCATGAAAAGGTATCTCCCTGTTGAGAGAGAAGAAACATGTACCACAATTTGTGCAGCACATTGATTATTTGTAGTGACCATTGCAATAAGATTTTTAAAAATTTAAAGCAAATGAAGGAGATACGTAAACAAGAATATTTATAAAAATCCTAACATTTGTTATTCAGTAAAATGCAAGTGGTGTCCAATCTGCACTACAAACCCATTGAATGGAGAATCTGCTTGCTGGTCATACAACCAGATGATCTTGCTCTAAACAAAAAACATTTACACACATTTAACGATTCAAATACGTTACTCCACTGCGAAACAGATGAATATAAGTTATAAGGGTAACAATCAAAAGAAGCACCTAGGAAAAGAAAGAGGTCTTTCCTAATAACTCCAAAACTGAGGATGCTTGGTGTGGTAGTCCCCATCCAACAAAATCACACTCGATGTTAGAACAAACATAGCAGTCATGAAACAGAATCTCCCGGTTGAGAGACAAGAAACATGTGCCACAATTTGTGCATGTGGTGTCAAATATGCACCAAAAGACGATTGAATGTTGAATCTGCTTTCTGACCATACAACCAGATGACCCTGCTGTAATCACAAAACATTTACCCACATTTCACGATTCAAATATATTATTCCACTGTGAAATTGATGCATATATGTGATGAGGGTAACAATCAAATCAAGGACTCAGCAAAAGAACGAAGTCTTTCCTAATAACTCGAATTGTCAGAATGCTCGGAGTAGTGCTTCCCATCCAACAAAATCACACTCAAAAGTAGAACAAACATAGCAGGCATTAAACGGAATCTCCCTGTTGAGAGGGAAGAAACATGTTGCACTATTTGTGCAGCACATTCATTATTTTCAGTGACCATTGCAATAAGATTTTTAAAAATATAAAGTAAATGAAGGAGATACCTAAACAAGAAGATTTATCAAATTCCGAACATTCGTAATTCAGTAAAGTGCATGTGGTGTCCAATCTGCACCAAAAGACCATTGAATAGAGAACCTGCTTTCTGGCCATACAACCAGATGACCCTGCTGTAAACAAAATACATTTACCCAAATTTCACGAATAAAATACATTACTCCACTGTGAAATTGACCAATATACGTGATAAAGGTATCAATCAAAGGAAGCACCTACAAAAGAAAACAGTATTTCTAATAACTCCAATCGTCAGAACGCTCGGAGTGGTGATTTCCATCCAACATAATCACACACGATGTTTGAATAAACATAGCAGTCATGAAAAGGAATCTCCCTGTTGAGAGAGAAGAAACATGTACCACAATTTGTGCAGCACATTGATTATTTGTAGTGACCATTGCAATAAGATTTTTAAAAATTTAAAGCAATTGAAGGAGATACGTAAACAAGAATATTTATCAAATTCCTAACTTTTGTTATTCAGTAAAATACAAGTGGTGTCCCATCTGCACTAAAAACCCATTGAATGGAGAATCTGCTTTCTGGTCATACAACCAGATGACCCTGCTCTAAACAAAAAACATTTACACAAATTTAACGATTCACATACATTACTCCACAGTGAAACAGATGAATATAAGTTATAAGCGCAACAATCAAAAGAAGCACCTAGGAAAAGAAAGAGGTCTTTCCTAATAACTCCAATACTCAGGATGCTTGGTGTGGTAGTACCCATCCAACAAAATCGCACTCGATGTTTGAACAAACATAGCAGTCATAAAACAGAATCTCCCTGTTGAGAGGCAAGAAACATGTACCACAATTTGTGCAGCACATTTGTTATTTTTAGTGACCATTGCAATAATATTTTTAAAAATATTAAGCAAATGAAGGAGATACCTAAATAAGAAGATTTATCTAATTCCGAACATTCGTTATTCAGTAAAAAGCATGTGGTGTCCAATCTAGACAAAAGACCATTGAATAGAGAATCTGCTTTTTGGCCATACAAACAGATGACCCAGCTGTAAATAACAAACATTTACCCACATTTCACGTATCAAATACATTACTCCACTGTGAAATTGACGAATATAAGTGATAAAGGTATCAATCAAAGGAAGAACCTAGCAAGAGAAAACAGTATTTCTAATAACTCTAATCGTCAGAACGCTCGGAGTGGTGATTTCCATCCAACATAATCACACTCGATGTTTGAATAAACATAGCAGTCATGAAAAGGTATCTCCCTGTTGAGAGAGAAGAAACATGTACCACAATTTGTGCAGCACATTGATTATTTGTAGTGACCATTGCAATAAGATTTTTAAAAATTTAAAGCAAATGAAGGAGATACGTAAACAAGAATATTTATAAAAATCCTAACATTTGTTATTCAGTAAAATGCAAGTGGTGTCCAATCTGCACTACAAACCCATTGAATGGAGAATCTGCTTGCTGGTCATACAACCAGATGATCTTGCTCTAAACAAAAAACATTTACACACATTTAACGATTCAAATACGTTACTCCACTGCGAAACAGATGAATATAAGTTATAAGGGTAACAATCAAAAGAAGCACCTAGGAAAAGAAAGAGGTCTTTCCTAATAACTCCAAAACTGAGGATGCTTGGTGTGGTAGTCCCCATCCAACAAAATCACACTCGATGTTAGAACAAACATAGCAGTCATGAAACAGAATCTCCCGGTTGAGAGACAAGAAACATGTGCCACAATTTGTGCATGTGGTGTCAAATATGCACCAAAAGACGATTGAATGTTGAATCTGCTTTCTGACCATACAACCAGATGACCCTGCTGTAATCACAAAACATTTACCCACATTTCACGATTCAAATATATTATTCCACTGTGAAATTGATGCATATATGTGATGAGGGTAACAATCAAATCAAGGACTCAGCAAAAGAACGAAGTCTTTCCTAATAACTCGAATTGTCAGAATGCTCGGAGTAGTGCTTCCCATCCAACAAAATCACACTCAAAAGTAGAACAAACATAGCAGGCATTAAACGGAATCTCCCTGTTGAGAGGGAAGAAACATGTTCCACAATTTGTGCAGCACATTGATTATTTTTAGTAAGCATTGCAATAAGAATTTTAAAAATATAAAGCAAATGAAGGAGATACCTAAACAAGAAGGTTTATCAAATTCCGAACATTCATTATTCAGTAAAGTGCATGTGGTGTCCAATCTGCAACAAAAACCTGTTGAATGGAGAATCTGCTTTCTGGCCATACAACCAGATGACCCTGCAATAAACAACAAACATTTACCCACTTTTCACGAATCAAATACATTACTCCACTGTGAAATTGACGAATATAAGTGATAAAGGTATCAATCAAAGGAACACCTAGCAAAAGAAAACAAAATTTCTAATAACTCCAATCGTCAGAACGCTGGGAGTGGTGATTTCCATTCAACATAATCACACTCGATGTTTGAATAAACATAGCAGTCATGAAACGCAGTCTCCCTGTTGAGAGAGAAGAACCATGTACCACAATTTGTGCAGCACACTGATTATTTACATTGACCAATGCAATAAGATTTTTAAAAATTTAAAGCAATTGAAGGAAATACGAAAACAAGTATATTTATCAAATTCCTAACATTTGTTATTCAGTAAAATGCAAGTGGTGTCCAATCTGCACTAAAAACTCATTGAATGGAGAATCTGCTTTCTGGTCATACAACCAGATGACCCTGCTCTAAACAAAAAACATTTAAACACATTTAACATTTCAGATACATTACTCCACTGCGAAACAGATGAATATAAGTTATAAGGGTAACAATCAAAAGAAGCACCTAGGAAGAGAAAGAGGTCTTTCCTAATAACTCCAATACTGAGGATGCTTGGTGTGGTAGTCCCCATCCAACAAAATCACACTCGATGTTTGAACAAACATAGCAGTCATGAAACAGAATCTCCCAGTTGAGAGGCAAGAAAGATGTACCACAATTTGTGCATGTGGTGTCAAATATTCATCAAAAGACGACTGAATCGGGAATCTGCTTTCTAGCCATACAACCAGATGACAATGCTGTAATCAACAAACATTTACCCACATTTCACAATTCAAATATATTATTCCACTGTGAAATTATTGAATATATGTGATGAGGGTAACAATCAAAACAAGGACTCAGCAAAAGAAAGAGGTCTTTCCTAATAACTCCAATTTTCAGAATGCTCGGAGTAGTGCTCCCCATCCAACAAAATCACACTCAAAAGTAGAACAAACATTGCAGGCATTAAACGGAATCTCCCTGTTGAGAGGGAAGGAACATGTACCACAATTTGTGCAGCACATTTATTATTTTTAGTGACCATCGCAAAAATATTTTTAAAAATATAAAGCAAATGAAGGAGATACCTAAACAAGAAGATTTATCAAATTCCTAACATTCGTTATTCAGTAAAGTGCATGTGGTGACCAATCTGCAACAAAAACCCATTGAATGGAGAATCTGCTTTCTGGTCATACAACCAGATGACCCTGCTCTAAACAAAAAACATTTAAACACATTTAACGATTCAGATACATTACTCTACTGCGAAACAGATGAATATAAGTTATATGGGTAACAATCAAAAGAAGCACCTAGGAAGAGAAAGAGGTCTTTCCTAATAACTCCAATACTGAGGATGCTTGGTGTGGTAGTCTCCATCCAACAAAATCACACTCAATGTTTGAACAAACATAGCAGTCATGAAACAGAATCTCCCAGTTGAGAGGCAAGAAAGATGTACCACAATTTGTGCATGTGGTGTCAAATATGCATCAAAAGACGACTGAATCGGGAATCTGCTTTCTAGCCATACTACCAGATGACCCTGCTTTAAACAACAAACATTTACCCACTTTTCACGAATCAAATACATTACTCCACTGTGAAATTGACGAATATAAGTGATAAAGGTATCAATCAAAGGAAGCACCTAGCAAAAGAAAACAAAATTTCTAACAACCCCAATCGTCAGAACGCTGGGAGTGGTGATTTCCATTCAACATAATCACACTCGATGTTTGAATAAACATAGCAGTCATGAAACGGAATCTCCCTGCTGAGAGGAAATAAACATGTCCCACAATTTGTGCAGCACATTTATTAACTTTTGGGACCATTGGAATAACATTTTTAAAAATATAAAGCAAATGAAGGAGATACCTAAACAAGAAGATTTATCAAATTCCGTATAGCCGTTATTCAGTAAGCTGCATGTGGTGTCCAATCTGCACCAGAAACCGATTGAATGCAGAATCTGCATTTTGGCCATACAACCAGATGACCCTGCTGTAAACAACAAACACTTACACACATTTCACGATTCAAATACATAACTCCACTGTGAAATTTATGAATATAAGCGATAAAGGTATCAATCAATGGAATCACCTAGCAATACAATGAAGTCTTTCCCAATAACTCGAATGGTCAGAATGCTCAGAATGGTAGTTCCCATCCAACACAATGACACTCAATGGTAGAACAAACGTAGTCATGAAACGAAATCTCCCTATTGAGAGCGGGGAAACGTACCACAATTTGTGCAGCACATTGATTCTTTTTTTGTGACCATTGCAAGAAGATTTCTAAAAATTTAAAGCAATTGAAGGAGATACGAAAACAAGAAGATTTATCAAATTCCGAAGATTCGTTATTCAGTGAAATGCATGTGGTGTCCAATCTGCAGCAAAAACCCATTGAATGGAGATTCTACTTTCTGGCCATACAACCAGATGACCCTGCTCTAAACAAATAACCCATAACCGCATTTCACGATTCAAATATATTATTCCACTGTGAAATTGATGAATATATGTGATAAGGGTAACAAAAAAACAAGCACCTAACAAAACAATGAAGTCTTTCCTAATAAAACTCCAATACTCAGGATCCTCGGAGTGGTGGTTCCCATCCAACAAAATCACACTCGATGGTAGAACAACCTTAGCAGTCATGAAACGGAATCTCCATGTTGGGAGGGAAGAAACATATACCACAATTTGTGCAGCACATTGATTATTTTTAGCGACCATTGCAATAAGATTTTTAAAAATGTAAAGCAAATGAAGGAGATACCTAAACAAGAAGAATTATCATATTCTGAACATTAGATATTCAGTAAAGTGCATGTGGTGTCCAATCTGCAGCAAAAACATATTGAATGGAGAATCTGCTTTCTGGCCATACAACAAGATGACCCTACTGTAAACAATAAACTTTTAGCCACATTTTACGATTCAAATACTTTACTCCTCTGTGAAATTGATGAATACATGTGATAAAAGTATCAACCTAAGGAAACACCTAGCAAAACAATTAAGTCTTTCCTAATGACTCCAACGGTCAGAATCCACAGAGTGGTGGTTCCCATCCAACAAAACCACATTCGATGGCACAACAAACATAGTCATGAAACGAAATCACCCTATTGAGAGGAAGGAAACATGTACCACAATTTGTGCAGCACATTGATTGTTTTTAGTGACCATTGAAATAAGATATTTAAAAATATAAAGCAAATGAAGGACATACCTAAACAAGAAGATTTATCAAATTCTGAACATTAGATATTCAGTAAAGTGCATGTGGTATCAAATCTGCACCAAAAGACCATTGAATAGAGAATCGGCTTTCTGGCCATACAACCAGATAACCCTGCTGTAAACAACAAAAATTTACCCACATTTCACGACTCAAATAAATTACTCCACTGTGAAATTGATGAATAAAAGTGAAAAGGGGAAGAATCAAAATAAGCACGTAGCAAAACATTGAATTCTTTCCTAAAAACTCCTATATTCAGGATGCTCAGAGTGATGGTTCCCATCCAAAAAAAATCACACTCGATGGATGAACAAACTTAGCAGTCATGAAACGGAATCTCCCTGTTGAGAGGGAACAAACATGTACCACAATTTGTGCAGCACATTGATTATTTTTAGTGAACATTGGAATAAGATTTTTAAAAATATAAAGCAAATGAAGGAGATACCTAAACAAGAAGATTTATCAAATTCTTCACAATAGATATTCAGTAAAGTGCATGTGGTGTCCAACCTGAACCAAAAACCCATTGAATGGTGAATCTGCTTTCTGGCCATGCAACCAGATGAAACTGCTGTAATCGACAAATATTTACCCACATTTCACGATTCAAATATATTATTCCACTGTGAAATTGATGAATATATGTGATAAGTTGAAGAATAAAAATAAGCACCTAGCAAAACAATGAAGCCTTACTAAAAACTAATACTCAGGATGCTTGGAGTGATACTTCCCATCGAACAAAATCACACTCGATGGAAGAACAAGCATAGCAGTCACGAAACGAATCTCCTTGCTGAGAGGGAATAAACATGTCCCACAATTTGTGCAGCACAGTGATTACTTTTTGGGACCATTGGAATAACATTTTTACAAATATAAAGCAAATGAAGGAGATACCTAATCAAGAAGATTTATCAAATTCCGTACAGCCATTATTCAGTAAGGTGTAAGTGGTGTCCAATCTGCAACAAAAACCCACTGAGTGGAAAATCTGCTTTCTGGCCATACAACCAGATGATGCTGCTGTAAACAACAAACACATAACCACATTTCAAGATTCAAATATATTAACCCACTGTGAAATTTATGAATATATGTCATAAGGGTAACAATCAAAACAAGCACCTAGCAAAACAATGAAATCTTTCTTAATAACTCCAATACTCAGGATGCTCGGAGTGGTGGTTCAAATCCAACAAAATCACACTCGATGTTTGAACAAACATAGCAGTCCTGAAACAGAATGTCCCTGTTGAGAGGGAAGAAACATGTACCACAATGTGTGCAGCACATTGATAATTTTTAGTGACCATTGCAACAAGATTTTTAAAAATATAAAGCAAATGAAGGAGATACCTAAAAACGAAGATATATCAAAATCCGAACATTCGTTATTCAGTAAAGTACATGTGGTGTCCAATCTGCACCAACAGACCATTGAATAGAGAATCTGCTTTCTGGCCATACAACCAGATGACCCTGCTGTAAACAACAAACATTTACGAACATTTCACGAAAGAAATACATTACTCCACTGTGAAACTGATGAATATAAGTGATAAAGGTATCTATGGAAGCACCTAGCAAAAGAAAAAAGTCTTTCTAATAACTCCAATCGTCAGAACGCTCCGAGTGGTGATTCCCATCCAACAAAATCACACTTGATGTTTGAACAAACATAGCAGTCATGAAATGGAATCACCCTGATGAGAAGTACGAAACATGTACTACAATTTGTGCAGCACATTGTCTATTTTTAGTGACCATTGAAATAAGATTTTTAAAAATTTAAAGCAATTGAAGGAGATACCTAAAAATGAAGATATATCAAAATCCGATCATTCGTTATTCAGTAAAGTGCATGTGGTGTCCAATCTGCACCAAAAGACCATTGAATAGAGAATCAGCTTTCTGGCCATACAATCAGATGACCCTGCTGTAAACAACAAACATTTAAAGAACCAAATACATCACTCCACTGTGAAATTGATGAATATAAGTGATAAAGGTATCAAAGGAAGCACATAGCAAAAGAAAAAAGTCTTTCTAATAACTCCAATAGTCAGAATGCTCGGAGTTGTGGTTACCATCCTACACAATCACACTCGATGGTGGAACAAACATAGCAGTCATTAAACGGAATCTCCCTGTTGAGAGGGAAGGAACATGTACCACAATTTGGCAGCACCCTGATTATTTTTTGTGACCATCGAATAACATTTTTAAAAATATAAAGCAAATGAAGGAGCTACCTCAATTGTGATATTCTGAACAATCGTTATTCAGTAAAGAGTATGTCGTGTCCAATATGCAGCAATAACCCATTGAATGGAGAAACTGCTTTCTGGCCATACAACCAGATGACCCTGCTGTAAACAACAAACTCTTAACCACATTTCACTATTCAAATTCAATACTCCACTGTGAAATTGATGAATATAAAGTAACAATCAAAAGAAGCATTAGCATAACAATTAAGTATTTCCCTATAACTCCAATATTCAAAATCATCGGAGTGGTGATCCCATCCAACAAAATCACACTCAATGGTTAAACAAACATAGCACTCATGAAACAGAATCTCCCTGCTGAGAGGGAAGAATCATGTACCACAATTTGTGCAGCACATTGATTATTTTTCGTGACCATGGAGTAACATTTTTAAAAACATAACACACATGAAAGAGATACTAAAATAAGAAGATTTATCAAATTCCTAACATTCGGTGGTCAGTAATGTGCATGTGGTACTCACTCTGCACCAAAACAAGAAGATTTATCAAATTCTGAACATTCGATGTTCAGTAAGGTGCATGTGGTGTCCAATCTGCACCAAAAATCAATTGAATGTAGAATCTGCTTTCTGGCCATACAACCAGATGACCCTGCGGTAAACAACAAACACATAACCACATTTAATGATTCAAGTATATTAACCCACTGTGAAATTGATGAATAAATGTGATAAGGGTAACAATCAAAAGAAGCACCTAGCAAAACAATGAAGTTTTTCGTAATAACTCCAACACTCAAGATGCTCGGAGTGGAGGTTCCCATTCAACAAAATCACACTCGATGTTTGAACAAACATAGCAGTCATGAAACGGAATCTCCCTGTTGAGAGGGAACAAACATGTACCACAATTTGTGCAGCACATTGATTATTTTTAGTGAACATTGGAATAAGATATTTTAAAATATAAAGCAAATGAAGGAGATACCTAAACAAGAAGATTTATCAAATTCTAGACATTAGTTATTCACTAAAGAGCATGTGGTGTCCAATTTGCACCAAAAACCCAATAAATGGAGAATCTGCATTCTGGCCATACAACCAGATGACCCTGCTGTAAACAACAAACTCTTAACCACATTTCACGATTCAAATACATTACTCCACTGTGAAATTGATGAATGAGAAGGGTAACAATCAAAAGAAGCAATTAGCATATCGTTGGATTGTAGATTATTCAAACTTATTTGTTCATAGACTTTCCATTTGGCGTTTGTTTACTTTCAGGTAACGATTGTTTAAATTCACGTAGCTCGTTAGATTACATCCATTGTAGGTTCATTATCTTACTGATTTAAGAATATAGTTTGTTGTATTAAGAGATCATTGTTTAAATTTTATTACTGTACATTGCCATGAGTACTAAGTGTGGAAGCTGCCGTAAGAAGATAGAATCGGGTGTGGTATGTGGAGGATGTGGGGGTGTTTTTCATTGGGGCTCATGTAGCGGGAAATTTGACGAGATTATGCTTTTGGCTCTTCCATGGAACTGTAGGTTCTGTAGTATAGAAAAAAGATTCGTACAACAGGAGGAAAAGATGTGTGCCCTTCAGGCTGAACTAGATTCGGTAAAAACTGAATTAACTAAGTTCAAGGGGGAAAAAGCCTGCGGGAAATGGGAATTGGTAACAAGGAAATCGCAAAAAGGGACCAGCCATGTAGATGTTGTCGAAGTTCCAGTTATGAATAAATTCTCCTTGTTACCTGGAGTAGGAAGGGAGGAGCCAAAAACAGGAGTAGTTGAAAGTAGGGTGCAGCAGACTACTAAAATTGGTAACAGCATTAGGTCGGGAAAATCTAGTAATAGGAAAAGAAAAGTCTTGCTGCCAGGGAGCAGTCATGGGAGGGGTGTAGGCCAACTAGTGCAGGAGAAATTAGGAGCAGATTACCAGGTCACGAGTTTGTTTAAGCCAAGTGCTAGGCTTAGCCAGGTGATAGCAGAAATAGGACCACTCTGTAGGGACTTTGACAAGAATGATGAGGTGATAGTAATAGGTGTGGCAGGAAACAGCCTGGCTAAGGATAGGAATTATGATATTAAGAGTGACCTGGATAAAATATGAGCTGCAACAGGATGTGCGAATGTGGGTTTTGTTGAGGTATTGCAGCGTTAGGATCAGCACTCGGTTAACCCTTCTGTGTGGCGAGTTAACAGAGAGTTGTGCGAGCAGCTGCTGGACGGTGCAAAAACACACATTTGTACAGTGCCTGTTGGTAGCATTGGGAGATGGGGATACACTCGACATGGCCTGCACCTAAATAGTCTAGGGAAGAATAGATTAGCTGATTTAATTGTAGGTCGTCTAAAGGGGGCCACTAGCACTCAAGGCAAAACCCCTGTGACCCAAAAGGGCATAGGAGCACCTTTTTTTAGGTTGAACAAAATGTCCAGACGGGCAGCTCTTAAAGGTAAAAAAAAATAAATGGTTCGAATAAAGGTAGAGGAAACAGTTATGTTAATATATTTCACCAAAATATCAGGGGATTAAGGAACAAAACAGACGAACTAATAATTTGTTTTGAGAATATTAAAAATACAACAGAAGTTGATGTACTGTGCCTGTCTGAACATCATATAACTACACAAATGGAAAATGGAAATATTAATGGGTATAAACTAGCAACTTATTTTTGTAGAGACAATATGGAGAAAGGAGGAGCTGCCATTTATGTTAAGGGGGAACATAGTTTTAAAAACAGAGAAACCGCAAAATTCTGTGTAGAACAGCACATTGAAGTATGCGCTTGTGAGCTTAAATTGGACAGTGGTAAATTCATAATTGTGACTGTGTATAGGACCCCACTTGGAAATTTTCAAATGTTTCTTAAAAACCTAGATCTCTTGCTGTGTTGTCTGACAGAAAAGGGAAAACACATTATCATTTGTGGAGATTTTAACGTAGATTTTCTTAAACACTCAAGCAAGAAGAACGACCTTGAACTATTACTTTGCTCTTACAATCTGACATCAGTCATTGATCTTCCTACTCATATTGTACAAGACAGTAGCACCCTGATAGATAACATTTTCATAGACCAAGATAAATTAAAAGAAGTAAGCACCTATCCTATTAAGAACGGGCTTTCTGATCACGATGCACAGCTACTTTCAATTCATGACTTTGCTCCATACAGTAATGAAAAAAAAAAAAAAAAAAAAAAAAAAAAAAAAAAAAAAAAAAATATACACCCAATTAACCATATAACAATTCAACAATTTAAGGAAAGCTTGAGAAGCGTAGACTGGGAGGATGTTTATCGGGAACCTGATGCAAATGTTAAATTTAACTTATTCCATGATAAACTTGTGGGCATATTTGAAAACAGTTTTCCTAGGAAATTAGTGAATCATAATTCAAATAAACTTGATAAAAAACCATGGCTGACTAAAGGGATTAAAATTTCTTGTAGCCGGAAATGGGAACTATACCAAGACACTAGAATAAGTCGAGATGAAGAAAAGCTCAACAATTATAAGAAATAATAATATATTAAGGAAAGTTATAAAAAAAATCCAGAAGTATGTGTATCAAGTCTGAGATTAGCACCTCTGATGACAAAACAATATGGAATATAGTTAAAAGGGAAACAGAGCAACCAAGGTCACAGGACAACAGTATTACTGTTAAGCACAATGAAAAGCTTATAAATGAAAAATCACTGGTTGAAAATATTTTTAATAATCATTTTATAAATGTAGTGGAAAATATAGGCACCAGCTGCTCACCAGATAGGGCAGAACTCCATATGAAAGTGGCATTCCTGGTGCAAACAAATGAAATTGAAATCCTACCCACCTCACCGTCTGAAATTAAGAAAAAAATAAATTCACTTAAGAATAAAAACTCACATAGAACTGATGGTATCTCCAATAGAATACTAAAATCTTGTCCACACCTGATAAGTCGAGTTCTTAGCCACATATGTAATAGCTCATTGAATCAGGGAATATTTCCTGACAGATTGAAATAGGCCATAGTTAAACCCTTGTATAAAAAAGGTGACAAGACAGACGTCAACAATTATCGTCCTATTTCGCTTGTGACATCCTTCTCAAAAGTGTTTGAAAAAGTAATGTACTCAAGAGTAACTTTACACATTAGTGGGAATAACGCTTCAACAAAATGTCAGTTCGGTTTTCAGAAAGGTGTTTCAACAGATAGTGCTATACACGCTTTCACTGATCAAATTTTAAATGCTCTGGATAGTAGAACATCACCAATTGGGATTTTCTGTGATCTCTCTAAGGCTTTTGATTGTGTGGGTCATGAAATCCTCTTAGATAAGCTGAAGTACTATGGAATGAATGGTTCAGTACACAGACGGTTCACTTCATATTTAACTGGTAGAATGCAGAAGGTTGAAACAGTAAACCCACATAGTACACAAAGGGCAGCAGATTATTCAGACTGGGGATGTATCAAGAATGGGGTACCACAGGGTTCTGTCTTGGGGAATTTATTGTTTTTAATATATGTTAATGACTTGCCTAATTATATTCATGAAGATGCAAACTTGGTCCTCTTTGCAGATGACACAAGTATTGTAATCAAGCCTAAAAAGCAAGAATCAGCTGAGGAAAATGCAAATAATGTTTTTCAAAGAGTTATTAGGTGGTTTTCCGCAAATGGACTTTCATTGAACTTTGAAAAAACACTGTACATACAGTTCAGTACAGGGAAAGGCATACCACCGGAAATAAATATAGAGTGTGGGGGAAAATCTTTAGCTAAAGCAGATCGTTCAAAATTTCTGGGTGTCTGTATTGATCAGAATTTAAAGTGGAAGACACACATTGACAATCTACTGAAACGATTGAGCTCAGCTACCTATGCTATTAGTGTCATTGCAAATTTTGGAGACAAGCACATCAGTAAGTTAGCTTACCACGCATATTTTCATTCGTTGCTTTCTTACAGAATCATCTTTTGGGGCAATTCATCACTAAGAAAGAAGGTATTTATTGCACAAAAACACGTGTTATCAGAATAATGTCTGGGGCTCATCCAAGATCATCTTGTAGACAATTATTTAAAGAATTAGGGATATTGCCAGTAGCTTCACAATATATATACAGCCTAATGAAATTTGTTGTTAGTAACCCAGATCACTTCAGAATTAATAGCATACTCCACAGCTACAATACTAGGAGACAGGGTGACCTTCACTACCGTTCATTGAATTTGACATTGGCACAAAAGGGGGTCAATTCTACTGCCACAAAGATTTTTGGTCAATTGCTAAACAATATCAAAAGTCTGACAGACAAACAATCGGCATTCAAAAGTAAGTTAAGAGAATTCCGGAATGACAACTCCTTCTCCTCCATAGATGAATTTTTTGACATAGGCCAAAGAAATACAGTAAGCTTTAACAATTGTACCGTATATAAGACTAACAATGATTACTTGGGATAAATGAATCTTGTGTACCTTGACACTTTCCACATCATTACGAAAGAATCGTGTTCATGACCCATGGAACAAGTAATATAACTAACTAAAACAGAATCTCCCTGATGAGAGGTACGAAACATGTACCACAATTTCTGCACCACATTGATTATTTTTAAACACCATTGAAATAAGGTATTTCAAAATATAAAGCAAACGAAGGAGCTAGCTAAACAAAAACGTTTATCAAATTCCGAACATTCGGTGTTCAGTAAGGTGCATGTGGTGTCCAATCTGCACCAAAAATCCATTGAATGTAGAATCTGCTTTCTGGCCATACAACCAGATGACCGTGCGGTAAACAACAAACACATAACCACATTTAATGATTCAAGTATATTAACCCACTGTGAAATTGATGAATAAATGTGATAAGGGTAACAATCAAAAGAAGCACCTAGCAAAACAATGAAGTTTTTCGTAATAACTCCAACACTCAAGATGCTCGGAGTGGAGGTTCCCATTCAACAAAATCACACTCGATGTTTGAACAAACATAGCAGTCATGAAACGGAATCTCCCTGTTGAGAGGGAACAAACATGTACCACAATTTGTGCAGCACATTGATTATTTTTAGTGAACATTGGAATAAGATTTTTTAAAATATAAAGCAAATGAAGGAGATACCTAAACAAGAAGATTTATCAAATTCTAGACATTAGTTATTCAGTAAAGAGCATGTGGTGTCCAATTTGCACCAAAAACCCATTGAATGGAGAATCTGCATTCTGGCCATACAACCAGATGACCCTGCTGTAAACAACAAACTCTTAACCACATTTCACGATTCAAATACATTACTCCACTGTGAAATTGATGAATGTAAGTGAGAAGGGTAACAATCAAAAGAAGCAATTAGCATATCGTCGGATTGTAGATTATTCAAACTTCTTTGTTCATAGACTTTCCATTTGGCATTTGTTTACTTTCAGGTAACGATTGTTTAAATTCACGTAGCTCGTTAGATTACATCCATTGTAGGTTCATTATCTTACTGATTTAAGAATATAGTTTGTTGTATTAAGAGATCATTGTTTAAATTTTATTACTGTACATTGCCATGAGTACTAAGTGTGGAAGCTGCCGTAAGGAGATAGAATCGGGTGTGGTATGTGGAGGATGTGGGGGTGTTTTTCATTGGGGCTCATGTAGCGGGAAATTTGACGAGATTATGCTTTTGGCTCTTCCATGGAACTGTAGGTTCTGTAGTATAGAAAAAAGATTCGTACAACAGGAGGAAAAGATGTGTGCCCTTCAGGCTGAACTAGATTCGGTAAAAACTGAATTAACTAAGTTCAAGGGGGAAAAAGCCTGCGGGAAATGGGAATTGGTAACAAGGAAATCGCAAAAAGGGACCAGCCATGTAGATGTTGTCGAAGTTCCAGTTATGAATAAATTCTCCTTGTTACCTGGAGTAGGAAGGGAGGAGCCAAAAACAGGAGTAGTTGAAAGTAGGGTGCAGCAGACTACTAAAATTGGTAACAGCATTAGGTCGGGAAAATCTAGTAATAGGAAAAGAAAAGTCTTGCTGCCATGGAGCAGTCATGGGAGGGGTGTAGGCCAACTAGTGCAGGAGAAATTAGGAGCAGATTACCAGGTCACGAGTTTGTTTAAGCCAAGTGCTAGGCTTAGCCAGGTGATAGCAGAAATAGGACCACTCTGTAGGGACTTTGACAAGAATGATGAGGTGATAGTAATAGGTGGGGCAGGAAACAGCCTGGCTAAGGATAGGAATTATGATATTAAGAGTGACCTGGATAAAATATGAGCTGCAACAGGATGTGTGAATGTGGGTTTTGTTGAGGTATTGCAGCGTTACGATCAGCACTCGGTTAACCCTTCTGTGTGGCGAGTTAACAGAGAGTTGTGCGAGCAGCTGCTGGACGGTGCAAAAACACACATTTATACAGTGCCTGTTGGTAGCATTGGGAGATGGGGATACACTCGACATGGCCTGCACCTAAATGGTCTAGGGAAGGATAGATTAGCTGATTTAATTGTAGGTCGTCTAAAGGGGGCCACTAGCACTCAAGGCAAAACTCCTGTGACCCAAAAGGGCATAGGAGCACCTTTTTTTAGGTTGAACAAAATGTCCAGACGGGCAGCTCTTAAAGGTAAAAAAAATAAATGGTTCGAATAAAGGTAGAGGAAACAGTTATGTTAATATATTTCACCAAAATATCAGGGGATTAAGGAACAAAACAGACGAACTAATAATTTGTTTTGAGAATATTAAAAATACAACAGAAGTTGATGTACTGTGCCTGTCTGAACATCATATAACTACACAAATGGAAAATGGAAATATTAATGGGTATAAACTAGCAACTTATTTTTGTAGAGACAATATGGAGAAAGGAGGAGCTGCCATTTATGTTAAGGGGGAACATAGTTTTAAAAACAGAGAAACCGCAAAATTCTGTGTAGAACAGCACATTGAAGTATGCGCTTGTGAGCTTAAATTGGACAGTGGTAAATTCATAATTGTGACTGTGTATAGGTCCCCACTTGGAAATTTTCAAATGTTTCTTAAAAACCTAGATCTCTTGCTGTGTTATCTGTCAGAAAAGGGAAAACACATTATCATTTGTGGAGATTTTAACGTAGATTTTCTTAAACACTCAAGCAAGAAGAACGACCTTGAACTATTACTTTGCTCTTACAATCTGACATCAGTCATTGATCTTCCTACTCATATTGTACAAGACAGTAGCACCCTGATAGATAACATTTTCATAGACCAAGATAAATTAAAAGAAGTAAGCACCTATCCTATTAAGAACGGGCTTTCTGATCACGATGCACAGCTACTTTCAATTCATGACTTTGCTCCATACAGTAATGAAAAAAAAAAAAAAAAAAAAAAAAAAAATAATACACCCAATTAACCATATAACAATTCAACAATTTAAGGAAAGCTTGAGAAGCGTAGACTGGGAGGATGTTTATCGGGAACCTGATGCAAATGTTAAATTTAACTTATTCCATGATAAACTTGTGGGCATATTTGAAAACAGTTTTCCTAAGAAATTAGTGAATCATAATTCAAATAAACTTGATAAAAAACCATGGCTGACTAAAGGGATTAAAATTTCTTGTAGCCGGAAATGGGAACTATACCAAGACACTAGAATAAGTCGAGATGAAGAAAAGCTCAACAATTATAAGAAATAATAATATATTAAGGAAAGTTATAAAAAAATCCAGAAGTATGTGTATCAAGTCTGAGATTAGCACCTCTGATGACAAAACAATATGGAATATAGTTAAAAGGGAAACAGAGCAACCAAGGTCACAGGACAACAGTATTACTGTTAAGCACAATGAAAAGCTTATAAATGAAAAATCACTGGTTGAAAATATTTTTAATAATCATTTTATAAATGTAGTGGAAAATATAGGCACCAGCTGCTCACCAGATAGGGCAGAACTCCATATGAAAGTGGCATTCCTGGTGCAAACAAATGAAATTGAAATCCTACCCACCTCACCGTCTGAAATTAAGAAAAAAATAAATTCACTTAAGAATAAAAACTCACATAGAACTGATGGTATCTCCAATAGAATACTAAAATCTTGTCCACACCTGATAAGTCGAGTTCTTAGCCACATATGTAATAGCTCATTGAATCAGGGAATATTTCCTGACAGATTGAAATAGGCCATAGTTAAACCCTTGTATAAAAAAGGTGACAAGACAGACGTCAACAATTATCGTCCTATTTCGCTTGTGACATCCTTCTCAAAAGTGTTTGAAAAAGTAATGTACTCAAGAGTAACTTTACACATTAGTGGGAATAACGTTTCAACAAAATGTCAGTTCGGTTTTCAGAAAGGTGTTTCAACAGATAGTGCTATACACGCTTTCACTGATCAAATTTTAAATGCTCTGGATAGTAGAACATCACCAATTGGGATTTTCTGTGATCTCTCTAAGGCTTTTGATTGTGTGGGTCATGAAATCCTCTTAGATAAGCTGAAGTACTATGGAATGAATGGTTCAGTACACAGACGGTTCACTTCATATTTAACTGGTAGAATGCAGAAGGTTGAAACAGTAAACCCACATAGTACACAAAGGGCAGCAGATTATTCAGACTGGGGATGTATCAAGAATGGGGTACCACAGGGTTCTGTCTTGGGGAATTTATTGTTTTTAATATATGTTAATGACTTGCCTAATTATATTCATGAAGATGCAAACTTGGTCCTCTTTGCAGATGACACAAGTATTGTAATCAAGCCTAAAAAGCAAGAATCAGCTGAGGAAAATGCAAATAATGTTTTTCAAAGAGTTATTAGGTGGTTTTCCGCAAATGGACTTTCATTGAACTTTGAAAAAACACTGTACATACAGTTCAGTACAGGGAAAGGCATACCACCGGAAATAAATATAGAGTGTGGGGGAAAATCTTTAGCTAAAGCAGATCGTTCAAAATTTCTGGGTGTCTGTATTGATCAGAATTTAAAGTGGAAGACACACATTGACAATCTACTGAAACGATTGAGCTCAGCTACCTATGCTATTAGTGTCATTGCAAATTTTGGAGACAAGCACATCAGTAAGTTAGCTTACCACGCATATTTTCATTCGTTGTTTTCTTACAGAATCATCTTTTGGGGCAATTCATCACTAAGAAAGAAGGTATTTATTGCACAAAAACACGTGTTATCAGAATAATGTCTGGGGCTCATCCAAGATCATCTTGTAGACAATTATTTAAAGAATTAGGGATATTGCCAGTAGCTTCACAATATATATATACAGCCTAATGAAATTTGTTGTTAGTAACCCAGATCACTTCAGAATTAATAGCACACTCCACAGCTACAATACTAGGAGACAGGGTGACCTTCACTACCGTTCATTGAATTTGACATTGGCACAAAAGGGGGTCAATTCTACTGCCACAAAGATTTTTGGTCAATTGCTAAACAATATCAAAAGTCTGACAGACAAACAATTGGCATTCAAAAGTAAGTTAAGAGAATTCCTGAATGACAACTCCTTCTCCTCCATAGATGAATTTTTTGACATAGGCCAAAGAAATACAGTAAGCTTTAACAATTGTACCGTATATAAGACTAACAATGATTACTTGGGATAAATGAATCTTGTGTACCTTGACACGTTCCACATCATTACGAAAGAATCGTGTTCATGACCCATGGAACAAGTAATATAACTAACTAAAACAGAATCTCCCTGATGAGAGGTACGAAACATGTACCACAATTTCTGCACCACATTGATTATTTTTAAACACCATTGAAATAAGGTATTTCAAAATATAAAGCAAACGAAGGAGCTAGCTAAACAAGAACATTTATCAAAGTCCGAACATTCGTTAATCAGTAAAATGCATGTGGTGTCCAATCTGCACCAAAAACCCATTAATGGAGAATCTGTTTTCTGGCCATACAACCAGATGACCCTGCTCTATACAACAAACATTTACACACATATAACGATTCAAATACATTACCCCACTGCGAAATACATGAATATAAGTTATAAGGCTAACAATCCAATGAAGGTCCTAGCAAAAGAAACAGGACTTTCCTAATAACTCCGATACTCAGGATGCTCGGACTGGTGGTTCCCATCCAACAAAATCACACTCGATGTTTGAACAAACATAGCAGTCACGAAACAGAATCTCTCTGCTGAGAGGGAAGAAACATGTACTACAATTTGTGCAGCACATTGATTATTTTTAATGATCACTGCAATAAGATTTTTGAAAATATAAAGCAAATTAAGGAGATACCTATAAACGAAGATATATCAAATTCCGAACATCTGTTATTGAGTAAAGTGCATGTGGTGTCCAATCTGCACCAAAAACCCATTTAATGGAGAATCTGCTTTCTGGCCTTACAACCAGATGACCCTGCTGTAAACAACAAACATTTACCCACATTTCACGATTCAAATAAATTACTCCACTGTGAAATCAATGAATATAGGTGATAAAAGTATCAATCAAAGGAAGCACCTAGCAAAACAATGAAGTCTTTCCTAATAATTCAATGGTCAAAATACTCGGAGTGGTGGTTCCCATCCAACAAAATCACACTTGATGGTAGAACACATGTAGTGATGAAACGAAATCTCTCTATTGATGGGGAAGAAACATATACCACATTTTGTGCAGCACATTGATTACTTTTAGTGACCATCGCAATAAGATTTTTAAAAATATAAAGCAAATGAAGGAGATACTAAAACAAGAAAATTTATCAAATTCCGAACATTCGGTGTTCAGTAAGGTTCATGTGGTGTAAAATATCACCAAAAACCCATTGAATGGGGAATCTGCTTTCTAGCCATAAAACCAGATGACCCTGCTGTAAACAACAAACACATAAACACACTTCACGATACAAATACATTAATCCATTGTGGAATTGGTGAATATAAGTGATAAAGGTAACAATCAAAAGAAGCACCTAGCAAAAGAAAAAAAGGTCTTTCTAATAACTCCAATAATCAGAACGCTCGGAGTGGTGATTCCCATCCAACCAAATTACACTCGATGTTTGAACAAACATAGCAGTGATGAAACGGAATATCCCTGATGAGAGGTATGAAACATGTACTACAATTTGTGCAGCGCAATGTTTATTTTTAGTGACCATTGAAATAAGATTTCTAAAAATATAAAGCAAATGAAGGAGATACCAAAACAAGAAGATTTATCAAATTCCGAATATTCGGTGTTCAGTAAGGTGCATGTGGTGTAAAATATCACCAAAAACCCATTGAATGGACAATCTGCTTTCTGGCCATACAACCAGATGACCCTGCTGTAAACAACAACCATTTACCCACATTTCACGATTCAAATAAATTACTCCACTGTGAAATTGATGAATATAAGTGATAAAGGTATTAATCAAAGGAAGAAACTAGCAAAAGAAATTTTGTGTTGAGAAATGATATTCATAGTCATAATACTAGAAACAGAACATCTGTAGACGTATCATATCATAGATTATCAAAACCGCATAACTCTTACCTAGTTCTTGGACTAAGGATGTTTAATAGACTAAGTGCTGACTTTAAAGAACTGCCTGTAAATATCTTTAAAGCTAAATTATACAAGCTACTAGTGAACAATCCATTTTATACCATTTGTGAATTCTTTGAAGATGAAAATATTGTATTCTAACGTGTACCTATTTTATGTTAACCAATTTACATCAATATAGTAGTTTATATAGAAATATATGCTCTTGACTTTGCTATTGCTGTAATCAGCCGAACAACAATAAAATAATAATTATTATTATATGCCTACTTTGGTTTCTAATAGCCGCATTTCTGAAGTTTTATCTGTTCGTCCCAAACTGACAGGCCCTCATCGGAATGGCTCGTAGTTTAACAGCCCTTGCACAATCCCATCTTGTCTTCTCTCTGAATTTTCCCATTGTCTATTCCCATTCCACACATAATTATTTCTTGCCCTGTTCTCATTTCGTCTCCAGTTGCCCTTGCTTTCAGTATTGGAATTTCCCTGGCAGTTATAATGTCGATTTTGCTGATAATTTTCATTGTTCCCATTATAATTACTTCGATAATTTCCACTCTTTCATTTCATACCAAAATTGTCACTACAATTCATAATCAAGTCAACCGAGTGTAATTTTTCGACCCCTGGAAAATTACGCACGTCAACACCTGGCCAAAATCCGCTAAAAGGAGTCGCCACCGATTTCATGGCTAAATTATCCCAAATCTCAGTTGTTTCTGTAATCGTGCTACCTCATTCTCATTGTCTTTAATTACGGCGTTACAACACTCTACATGATTCCCGACAGTCTTTACTTTTTCCACAACATTGTTTTCAAGTATTGACAATTTGCCATAGAAATTTTTCGTATGCAACTCCATTCTGGTAACCATTTCCTCCTCTGTAAGTTTAGAAATTTTTCGTATGCAACTCAATTCCGGTAATCATTACCCCCCTATCTAATTTTCCTTTCATTTGCAAATACTTCGAAAATTTTTGCGGTTTCTTCCGCTTCCCGTTTGATCGTTAGTTTGACTTTATTGAGCGTAACTTCTACGTTGACACCCTATCCTCAATCTTATTTGCACGTTATTCTAAATTAATTTTCATTAATTCCATGTCAGATCTGATACTTTCAGTTCCTTTAACGAATTGCTCAGCCACTTGGCTATTTTCTTTCGAAAGTTTTACTTCTACACGTTTTGCATTTGCTAACAATTCCAGACACTTTTATTTTCAATTACGTTCTTAAATTCAGAATTTTGTTTTAAAAGTAATCGCAACATCGTGGATGTATCTAATTCTTCGACGACATTTTTTGATAACTCCATTCCTGTACTGGTACAAACCTCGCCACTTGCATTCGAATTTGCCTAACCCCCCTCCCCCCCCCCCCCCCCCCCCCCAGCAACAAGATTGTATGTCATATCCTCCATTAACGTCATTTTAAAGCAAGAAATTTTTAAACTTATTAACCCACAAAATACGTCTAAAAACAGTCAACAACATGAACAAATCAATATATGCACTTACCTTGTTTTTCGCATGGTCTTGCCGTTAACTGTAGGCCTAATTTTGTTGTTTCTTAATTGCTTCCGTACTTTAAAATATGTTATTTGCCTTCGTCATTGGATTCCTTTTCCTCTTCCCCTTTATTGGTTGATTTACTGTTACTGTACCTATTGTTATCTGTGAACATAGAACAAGTATCAGTTCGAACAATTCAATTTGAATCCCGGGCAGGAAGTTCCCATATGTATTGTACCTCTCTCGTCCGGGGAAGAAATATTGAATATCATCAATTATTTTATATCAAATTATGACACGTGTTTAAAAACCCGTGAGGTCTTCCTGGTTTCAATAGTGGACCACAAGTCCCCGTCAGTCTGTTCACTCTATTAACAGAGCATAAGAGACTTAAAGAGAAGGTAACTTCACAGTACGAACATTAAATAATTTAATTACCTCACCATGAATACTCTTTGTCTAGGGGTAACTTCTGGATTTGCTGTAATTGTTACTACAATGGGTCCTTGGGTTTGTAATATGCTACGTAACTGATACTGTTTAATGGCTTCCATATTATATATTTTCGTAATATCATCTTCATAACAATCAGTACTTCACCAAAATAAGCTTTCCCAACATAAGTCGTTGTCTCAAAATGTTCATCAACACGAATTTTCTCAAAATTTTCCATTTCTCATGACTTCTCATGACACTGTCTCTTGGACTTAGTATAACGTAACTGTTTCTGCCTCAACAATCCATGACCTTACAAAGTACGCAGGTGTACCAACATGAATTGAGCATACATATTTTTTACATCGCACGTATACATCTATGAAAACAGTGCGAAAATTGAATAGAGTTCTCAAATAGTTCTGCAGCAATGCATAATATTATTGTCCTGCAAATTATTAGTTTTTATAATAGAGCGATAATATATCTGTCTATGTTGACATAATTAAAGTTCACAGTAATTTTATATATAACTGTTCTTTCATGTCGATTCACAGCAACACATATATACCTTGTGGATTGTATCGATAGTTTCAGTCGTTCATTAAGCCGGGTTCACACACGCAACGAAAGTACTGCCACAAGTCAAGTCATTCTGGAGTGGCGCATTGAGCTACCGTTCACACAGGACGCCACAAATTCTTCGTAATTGCGCAGTTCGCAAAATGGCGTCACCTGTCTCGGCTGATTAAACGGCTGTACATATTACTAAATAAGATGTTTTGGAAACATAATAAATATAAAATATTACTTACCAAAGTGTTTCTCATCTCTCTTGTCTCGACTACACGTTATAAGAACCGGTCTGCAGCTTCAAACCAAGCAAGGCTGGGTTTATAAATACCGTCTGTAGATGCACCACTCTTAAGTGATTTCAGTACTTCTTTATGTTCATTCATGTAAGCATTTCGAATTTTTAATTTTGTTGTAGCTACATCAATTCCAGGTACATATTCACGCATACTGTTTACTATTTCAATTAAAGCAGCATCTCTCAAATTTCTGTCTTTGTATGGTTCGCTTTTGTGGTTCCAAAGGCATTCTCGTTCTTGATACACTTCCAAGAATCTCATAATTGTCGCTGTTGACCACTTTTTCAGCATATTAATAGCAAACTCCCAAACAAAAGCACTATCTACGAACGAATACGCACTAGAATGGTTTGAATCCAGCCACGAGGTAGCAATGGAATGACGTTATTCGATTGTGGAGAAGGCAAAATGGTGCAACAAAGTAGAACCAAGTTCAACTGTTTGTGGCGTGACAAAAGTTGCGCTTCTTAAATGGCGTCACCGAAAACTAAGAGTTCACACATGCAACTACAAAGCAACAGCAGTTCGCCATTAGCAGTGGCGATACTTTTGTTGCCTGTTTGAACATTACAACTTCGTGGCACATTTGCACAAAAACACGTTGAATGGAGAATAATTTTTGTAGTAACTCAAACAAGTATATTTATTACAATCTGAAGATCTGTTAGTTGGTAGGTGCACGTTGAGGCTCATTTGCACCCAAAACACATTGAATAGAGAGTAACCTTTGTAGCCACACAACGACATCACCCTGCGTTTTTTTTTTAAAAAAAAAAAAAAAGAAAAAAAGAACTTTACCTACATTTCGCAATTCGAATAAACTATTCAGTTGTGAACTTGAGAAACAATAATCTGATAAGAATAAAATTTAAAATAAGGGCAAACGAAAAGGATGAAGGCTTTCTAGTATCTCCCATATTCAGTATGCTGCAAGTGGTGGTTCCCTTCCACCAGATTTCAGGATATATGCTAGCTTCCTACATCTGCAGAGTAGATATGAATGGAGGAGGAGTTGCCACATTCATTAAAAACTGCCATAAAATCAAGAATACTAACATTAATAAATTCTGTTTAGAGCAGCATCTAGAAGCATGTGCAACAGATGTAGAGTTCAATAACAGATCCTATATAATAGTGACTATTTACCAAGCAGCTGCAGGAAATTATAATCTATTCATATCAACAAAGTTAATTATGGCAAAGTCTTGTGAGCTTAGTACAATTCGAAGTTACTTGTGTAACCAGTCTATTATAACTGGGACATTTCCTGATTGGCTAAAATATGCAGATGTTAAGCCTCTATTCAAAAGTGGGGATAAAGAGATAACATCAAACTACAGACTGATTTCATTTTTGCCAGCATTCTCAAAAATTTTAGAAAAAGTAATGTATAGGCAGCTTCTCAACCATCTGACCACAAATAACATATAAGCAAGAACACACTTTGGATTTCTGAAGGGTTCTGATATCGAGATGGCTATTTACACCTACAGTGAAAATGTACTTAATTCATTAAATAACAAATTATAAGCAGCAGGTATTTTCTGTGATTTGTCAAAGGCATTTGACTGTGTGAACCACAACATCCTTTTAAATGAATTAGAATTCTATGGTGTCACGGCAGTGCTGCAAAATGGTTCAAGTCATACCTTGGTAACAGGAAACAAAGGGTGTCAGTGCAAGGGACTAGTGAATTAAGTCATCAGTCATCAGAATGGGAAGAAATTACATGTGATATCCCACAAGGATTCATCTTAGGGCCATTGCTTTTTCCTGTGCACATTAATGATCTCTCATCAGTTACACAGCCAGAAGCAGAGTTCATTTTGTTTGCAGATGACACAAGTACTGCAATAAATAGTATGTTGAGTGTAGTTTTAGAAAGATCTGTAAATGATATTTTCATGGATAATAATAAATGGTTTAAAGCCAACATTAAACTTCGAAAAGACTCACTATATCCAATTCAGAACCTGTAAGAGGTTTCCACCCAGTAAATGCATAAAGTATGAAGAAGAGCAGACAGAAGATGTTGACAGTCTTAAATTCCTGAGATTACAACTTGATAATAAATTCAGTTGCGAAAAGCGCACCACAGAACTGCAGTAACACCTCAATAAATCTGTGGTTGTAATTCGAGTGGTAGCAGACATAGGTTACATAAAAATGAAAGAGCTTCAAGTCAAACAAAAGTTTTTAGAGTACAAAAGCATGTAATACGTATTATTTGTGGAGTAAATTCATGGACGTCCTGTACATACCTCTTCAGAGAACTGGGTACACTAACTACTGCCTCTCTGTTTATTTACTCCTTAATGAAATTTGTCTTAAGTAATATATCTCTTTTTCCAACAAACAGCTCAGTTCATACATACAATACCAAGAACAAAAATGATCTGTACAAAGTCTTAAAAGCAATTACTTTAGATCAAAAAGGGGGTCAACTACTGAGAAACACTTATCTTCAATAATATGCCAGCAAAAATAAAAAATTTAGTTACAAATGAGAATCAGTTTTTAAACGAGCATGAAAGACTTACTAGTGGCCTACTCTTTCAATTCCACTGACAAATTTTTTAATAGAAACAAATGATGTTTCGTATATACTCACACTATTAGTTGTGGTTGATTGGGAGGTCGTTCCAAGGTGTGGCAGGCAGCGAAAGACGTCCCCGGAGGCTGATCAGAAGGCCTCCCCGATGCGTCTGACAAACCGGTTTCAGGCACTGTCTCTGGCTGAGTCAGATGCAGCTGCCTGCCCTGTTTCAGAGGATCATTCTCAGCCTTCAAGGTACGAGCAATCGCAGAGGGTGGGCTTACTGGTAGTTGGGAGCTCCAATGTTAGGCGCGTAATGGGGTCCCTTAGGGATACGGCGGCTAAGGAGGGGAAGAAATCCAGTGTGCACTCGGTGTGCATTCAGGGAGGAGTCATTCTGATGTGGAAAGGGTCCTTCCGGATGCCATGAAGAGCACAGGGTGCAGCCAGCTGCAGGTGATGGCACATGTCGGCACTAATGACGTGTGTCGCTTTGGATCTGAGGAAATTCTCTCTGGATTCCAGCGGCTATCTGATTTGGTGAAGGCTGCCTGTCTTGCTTACGAGATGAAGGCAGAGCTCACCATCTGCAGCATCGTTGACAGAACCGACTGCGGACCTTTGGTGCAGAGCCGGGTGGAGGGTCTGAATCAGAGGCTCAGACGGTTTTGCGACCGTGTTGTCTGCAGATTCCTTGACTTGCGCCATAGGGTGGTGGGGTTTCGGGTTCCGCTGAATAGGTCAGGAGTTCACTACACTCAGCTGGCGGCTACATGGGTAGCGGAGGCTGTGTGGCGTGGACTGGGCGGTTTTTTAGCTTAGAAGGCCTCGGGAAAGTACGGGGTGGGCTGCAATGTCAAAGGGTGCTTGGCAATTACAGCACGTGCTTGGATCAAGGAACAGTCGGAATTATAGTTGTAAATTGTTGTAGTTGCGCTGGAAAGTCCCTGAGCTTCAAGGGATAATAGAAAACACAGAAGCTGATATCGTTATAGGTACAGAAAGCTGGCTAAAGCCTGAAATAAGTACTTCAGAAATTTTTACGAAGTCTCAGACGGTGTTCAGGAAAGATAGATTAGGCAGAATTGGTGGTGGAGTGTTTGTGTCTGTCAGTAGTGGTTTATCTTGCAGTGAAGTCGAAGTAGATACTCCATGCGAATTGGTATGGGTGGAGGTTATACTTAACAGCCGACTTAAGTTAATAATTGGCTCCTTGCGGAACAGTTCAGAGAAAGTTTGAGTCTCGTAACAAATAAATACCCCACTCATACGGTTATAGTTGGTGGGGACTTCAACCTACCCTCGGTATGTTGGCAAAAATACTTGTTAAAAACCGGTGGTAGGCAGAAAACGTCTTCCGAGATTGTCCTAAATGCTTTCTCCGAAAATTATTTCGAGCAGTTAGTCCACGAACCCACGCGAATTGTAAATGGTTGCGAAAACACACTTGACCTCTTAGCTACAAACAATCCAGAGCTGATAGAGAGCATCATGACTGACACAGGGATTAGTGATCACAAGGTAGTTGTAGCTAGGTTCAATACAGTTTCTTCCAAATCCATCAGAAATGAACGCAAAATAATTTTATTTAAAAAAGCGGATAAAGTGTCACTAGAAGCCTTCCTAAAAGACAATTTCCATTCCTTCCGAACTGACTATGCGAATGTAGACGAGATGTGGCTCAAATTCAAAGATATAGTACCAACAGCAATTGAGATATTCATACCTCATAAATTGGTAAGAGATGGAACGGATCCCCTGTGGTACACAAAAAAGGTCCGAACGCTGTTGCAGAGGCAACGGAAAAAGCATGCGAAGTTCAGAAGAACGCGAAATCCCGAACATGGGCTAAAATTTACAGACGCTCGAAATTTGGCACGTACTTCGATGCCAGATGCCTTTAATAGGTTCCACAACGAAACATTGTCTCGAAATTTGGTAGAAAAACCGAAGAAATTCTGGTCGTATGTAAAGTACACAAGCGGCAAGACGCAGTCAATACCTTCGCTGTGCAGTGCCGATGGTACTGTTACCGACGACTGTGCCGCTAAAGCGGAGTTATTGACCGCAGTTTTCCGAAATTCCTTCACCAGGGAAGACGAATGGAACATTCCAGAATTTGAAACACGAACATCTGCTAGCATGAGTTTCTTAGAAGTAGATACCTTAGGGGTTGCGAATCAACTCAAATCGCTTGAAACGGGCAAGTCTTCAGGTCCAGATTGTATACCAATTAGTTTCCTTTCAGATTACGCTGATACTATAGCTCCCTACTTAGCACTCATATACAACCGCTCGCTCACCGATAGATCTGTACCTACAGATTGGAAAATTGCACAGGTCGCACCAATGTTCAAGAAGGGTAGTAGGAGTAATCCATTTAACTACAGACCTATATCATTGACGTCGGTTTGCAGTAGGGTTTTGGAGCATATACTGTATTCAAACATTATGAATCACCTCAAAGGGAACGATCTATTGACACGTAATCAGCATGGCTTCAGAAAAGATCGCTCTTGTGCAACGCAGCTAGCTCTTTATTCGCACGAAGTAATGGCCGCTATCGACAAGGGATCTCAAGCTGATTCCGTATTTCTAGATTTCCGGAAAGCTTTTGACACTGTTCCTCAGAAGCGACTTCTAATCAAGCTGCAGAGCTATGGGGTATCGTCTCAGTTGTGCGACTGGATTCGTGATTTCCTGTCAGGAAGGTCGCAGTTCGTAATAATAGACTGCAAATCATCGAGTAAAACTGAAGTGATATCAGGTGTTCCCCAGGGAAGCGTCCTGGGACCTCTGCTGTTCCTGATCTATATAAATGACATGGGTGACAATCTGAGCAGTTCTCTTAGATTGTTTTCAAATGATGCTGTAATTTACCGTCTAGTAAGGTCATCCGAATACCAGTATCAGTTGCAAAGCGATTTAGAAAATATTGCTGTATGGTGTGTCAGGTGGCAGTTGACGCTAAATAAGGAAAAGTGTGAGATGATGCACATGAGTTCCAAAAGAAATCCGTTGGAATTCGATTACTCGATAAATAGTACAATTCTCAAGGCTGTCAATCCAACTAAGTACCTGGGTGTTAAAATTACGAACAACTTCAGTTGGAAGAATCACATAGATAATATTGTCGGGAAGGCGAGCCAAAGGTTGCGTTTCATTGGCAGGACACTGAGAAGATGCAACAAGTCCACTAAAGAGACAGCTTACACTACACTCGTTCGTCCTCTGTTAGAATATTGCTGCGCGGTGTGGGATTCTTACCATGTGGGACTCACGGAGGACATCGAAAGGGTGCAAAAAAGGGCAGCTCGTTTTGTATTATCACGTTATAGGGGAGAGAGTGTGGCAGATATGATACACGAGTTGGGATGGAAGTCATTACAGCATAGACGTTTTTCGTCGCAGCGAGACCTTTTTACGAAATTTCAGTCACCAACTTTCTCTTCCGAATGCGAAAATATTTTGTTGAGCCCAACGTACATAGGTAGGAATAATCATCAGAATTAAATAAGAGAAATCAGAGCTCGAACAGAAAGGTTTAGGTGTTCGTTTTTCCCCCTCGCTGTTAGGGAGTGGAATAGTAGAGAGATAGTATGATTGTGGTTCGATGAACCCTCTGCCAAGCACTTAAATGTGAATTGCAGAGTAGTCATGTAGATGTAGATGTATTAGCATTGTTATATCAGCTTAAGAATAGGATGTATTGTATATACTCATGCTATTATTATTGTTATTACAGCTTTAAATAAAATAAAAATATGAAAAAAAATAATTGACATTTTCCACATCCATGAGGATCTCCTCAGCATGGATCTATAGACTGAAAAACTAATCTAATCTAAGATTTCCAGTTGATGGGAAAATAAACATTGCATCTGTACAATGGAATCTCCCTGCTGTAAGGAAATAAAGCTTTACTACATATTGAAATGTACATTGATTGTTCCTAGTAAATCATTTTTATATGGTTTTTAAATATATAGAGTAAATGAAGGACATACTAGTCACCCCCCCATGAACCATGGACCTAGACGTTAGTGGGGAGGCTTGCATGCCTCAATGCCTCAGTGATGCAGATCGCCATACCGTAGGTGCAACCACAATGGAAGGGTACATGTTGAGAGGCCAGACATACGTGTGGTTCCTCAAGAGGGGCAGCAGACTTTTCAGTAGTTGCAGTGGCAACAGTCTTGATGATTGACTGATATGGCCTTGTAACACTAACCAAAACGGCCTTGCTGTTCTGCTACTGCAAACGGCAGAAAGCAAGGGGAAACTACAGCAATAATGTTTCCTGCGGACGTGCAGCTGTACTGTATGGTTAAATGACGATGGCATCCTGCTGGGTAAAATATTCCAGAGCTAAAATAGTCCCATATTTGGGTCTCTAAATGGGGACTACTCAAGAGGACGCCATTATCAGGAGAAATAAAACTGGCATTCTACTGATCGGAGCATGGAATGTCAGATCCCTTAATCGGGCAGATAGGTCAGAAAATTTAAAGAGGGAAATGGCTAGGTTAAAGTTAGATATAGTGGGAATTAGTGAAGTTCGGTGGCAGGAGGAACAACACTTATGGTCAGGTGAATATGGGGTTGTAAATAAAAAGTGAAATAGTGGTAATGCAGGAGTAGGTTTACTAATAAATAAAAAAATAGGAGTGCAGGTAAGCTACTACAAACAGCATAGTAAACGCATTATTGTGGCCAAGATAGACATGAAAGACCATGCCTACAACAGTAGTACAAATTTATATGCCAACTTACTCTGCAGATGATGAAGAAATTGATGAAATGTATAATGAGATTAAAGATATTATTTAGGTAATGAAGGGATGAAAATTTAATAGTCATGGGTGACTGGAATTCGACAGCAGGAAAAGGAAGAGAAGGAAACATAGTGGGTGAATGTGGATTGGGGGTGAGAAGTGAAAGAGGGAGCCGTCTGGTTGAATTTTGCTCAGATCATAACTTAATCATACCTAACACTTGGTTCAAGAATCATTAAAGAAGGTTGTATACATGGAAGAATCCTGGAGATACTATAATGTTTCAGATAGCTTATATAATGGTAAGACAGAGATTTAGGAACCAGGTTTTAAATTGTAAGACATTTCTAGAGGCAGATGTGGACACTGACCACAATCTATTAGTTATGAACTGTAGATTAAAACTGAAGAAACTGCAAAAAGGTGAGAATTTAAGGAGATGGGACCTGGATAAACTGACTAAACCAAGGGTTTTAAGTTTCAGGGAGAGCATAAGGGAACAATTGACAGGAATGGGGGAAAAATACAGTAGATGAAGAATGTGTAGCTCTGAGGGATGAAGTAGTGAAGGCAGCAGAGGATCAAGTAGGAAAAAAGATGAGGGCTAGTAGAAATCCTTGGGTAACAGAAGAAACATTGAATTTAATTGATGAAAGTAGAAAATATAATAACGCAGTAAATGAAACAGGCAAAAAGGAATACAAACGTCTCAAAAATGAGATCGACAGGAAGTGCAAAATGGCTAAAAAGGATGGCTAGAGGAAAAATATAAGGATGTAGAGGCTTATCTCACTACGGGTAAGATAGATACTACCTACAGGAAAATTAAAGACACCTTTGGATAAAAGAGAGCCACTTGTATGAATATCAAGAGCTCAGATGGAAACCCAGTCTTAAGCAAAGAAGGGATAGCAGAAAGGTGGAAGGAGTATATAGAGGGCGATGTACTTGAGGACAATATTATGGAAATGGAAGAGGATGAAGATGAAGATGAAATGGGAGATATGATACTGTGTGAAGAGTTTGACAGAGCACTGAAAGACCTGAGTCGTAACAAGGCCCCAAGAGTAGACAATATTCCATTGGAACTACTGACAGCCTTAGGAGAGCCAGTCCTGTCAAAACTCTACCATCCGGTGAGCAAGAAGTATGAGACAGGTGAGATACCCTCAGACTTCAAGAAGAATATAATAGTTCCAATCCCAAAGAAAGCAGATGTTGACAGATGTGAAAATTACTAAACTATCAGTTTAATAAGTCACAGCTTCAAACTACTAACACGAATTCTTTACAGACAAATGGAAAAATGTGTAGAAGCTGACCTTGGGGTCAGTTTGGATTCCGTAGAAATGTTGGAACACGTGAGGCAATACTAACCCTACGACTTACCTTAGAAGAAAGATTAAGGAAAGGCTAACCTATGTTTCTAGCATGTGTGGACATAGAGAAAGCTTTTAACAAAGTTGACTGGCATACTCTCTTTCAAATTTTAAAGGTGGCAGGGTAAAAAAAAGAGAGTGACAGGCTATTTACAATTTGTACAGAAAGCATATGGTAGTTATAACAGTTGAGGGGCATGAAAGGGAAGTAGTGGTTGAGAAGGGAGTGAGGCAGGGTGGTAACCTTTATCTGACGTTATTCAATCTGCATTTTGAGCAAGCAGTAAAGGAAACAAAAGAAAAGTTCAGAGTAGGCATTAAAATCCATGGAGAAGAAATAAAAACATAGAGGTTCGCTGATGACATTGTAATTCTGTCAGAGACAGCAAAGGATTTGGAAGAGGAGTTGAACAGAATGGACAGTGTCTTGAAAGGAGGGTATAAGATGAACATCAACAAAAGAAAAACAAGGATAATGGAATGTAGTCGAATTAAGTCAGGTGATGCTGAGGGAATTAGATTAGGAAATGAGACACTTAAAGTAGTGAAGGAGTTTTGCTATTTGGGGATCAAAATAACTGATGATGGTTGAAGTAGAGAGGATATAAAGTGTAGACTGGCAATGGCAAGTAAAGCACTTCTGAAGAAGAGAAATTTGTTAATATCGAGTATAGATTTTAGTGTCAGGAAGTTGTTCTTGAAAGCATTTGTATGGAGTGTAGCCATGTATGGAAGTGAAACATGGACGATAAATAGTTTGGACAAGAAGAGAATAGAAGCTTTCAAAATGTGGTGCTACAGAAGAATGCTGAAGATTAGATGGGTAGATCACATTACTAATGTGGAGGTATTGAATAGAATTGGGGAGAAGAGGAGTTTGTGGCACAACTTGACAAGAAGAAGGGACCAGTTGGTAGGACATGTCCTGAGGCATCAAGGGATCACAAATTTAGTATTGGGGGGCAGCGTGGAGGGTAAAAATCGTAGAGGGAGACCAAGAGATGAATACACTAAGCAGATTCAGAACGATGTAGGTTGCAGTACGTACTGGGAGGTGAAGAAGCTTGCACAGGATATTGTAGCATGGAGAGCTGCATCAAACCAGTCTCAGGACTGAAGACCACAACAAAAACAACAACAATACAACAACTTAAAAAAGTATATTTATTAAGATCAAACAATCTGTTAGTTGCTAAGGTGAACATTGTGACTCATTTGCACCAAAAACAAATTGAATGGAAAATAGTCTTCGTAGCAACACAACCACATCACTCTGCTGTAATGAATAAATTATTCAAATGTGAACTTGAGACATATATATATCCAATTAGAATAAAATTTAAAAGAATGCCATACCAAAAGAAAGAAGGCATTCTAGTGTCTCACTTTCACCAAAAATACATTGAATGGAGAGTAATCTCTGTAGCCGCACAGCTACATCAGCCTGCTGCTTAGAACAAAACTTACTACATTTTGCAATTACAATAAACTAGTAAACTGTGAACTTAAGAAATATATCCGAAAATAATAAAATTTAAAAAAAGGACATACCAAAAGAAAGAAGGCTAGCTAGTGTCTCCCACACTCATTATGCTGGTTGTGGTGGTTCCCTTCTACCAGATTCACAGCAGAGCGGAAAATAAACATTGCACCTGTACAATGGAAGCTCCCTGCTGTGACAAAATCAAGATTTACTACATATTGTAGTGTACATTAATCCTTCTTAGTGATCCTTTTATATGCATAACAAATATGTAAAGTAAATGAAGAACATCTAAAAAAGCATATTTATTAAGATCAGAATACCTGTAACTTTGTAAGGAGCATGTTATGTCTCAATTGTACTAAACGCATATTGAATGGAGAATAATCTTTGTAGCAACACAACCACATCACATTGCCGTAAAGAAAAGAAAAAAAACTTTACTACAATTGGTAATTCAAAAACACTAGTAAACTGAATTTGAGAGATATATTAGAAAAGAATTAAATTTTAAAGAAGGCTATACCAAAAGAATGAAGGGTAGCTAGTATCTCCCACACCCATTATGCTGGTTGTGGTGTTTCCCTTCCACCAGGTTGCAAGTCGATGGGAAAATGAACATTGCACCCGTAGAATGGAATGTCCCTACTGTGAGGAAATAAGGATTTACTACATATTGTAATATACATTGATTGTCCTTAATGACCTTTGTGATATAATTTATAAATATATAAAGTAAATGAATGGCATACCTAACATGTATATTTATTAAGATCCGGAGGTCTGTAAGATGGTAAGGTGCACACCATGTCTCACTTGCATAAAACATTATTGAATGGAGAACAATATTTGTAGCAAAACAAGCACAAGAATAAAATTTAATAGAAGGGCATACCAAAAGAAAGAAGGCTTTCTAGTATCTCCCATAGTCAGTATGGTGCATATTTTGGTTCCCTTCCACCAGACTGTAGACGATGGGAAAATAAACATACCAGTACAGTGGAGTCTCCCTGTTGTGAGGAAAGTTAGACATACAACATTTTTTAGATATACAACATTTTGTAATGTACATTGACCATTCTGACATGATTTTTAAATATATAAAGTAAATGAAAGACATATCTAAAAAAAATATATTTATTAAGATCCAAAGATCTGTAAGTTGGTAAGATGCAGGTTTTGTATCATTTGCACCAAAAACACATTGAATGGAGAATAATCTTTGTAGCATCACAACCACATCACCCTGCTGTAAAGAACAAAATCTTTACTACATTTTGCAATTAGAATAAATTATTTAACTGAGAACATGAGAAATATATCTGATAAGAATAAAATTTAAAAGAAGGGCATACTAAACAAAACAAGGATTTCTAGTTTGTCCCATAGTCAGTATGATGCATGTGGCTGTTCCATTCCACAAGGTATCCAGTCAATGGGAAAATAAACATTGGACTCGTACAATGGAATCTCCATGCTGGGAGAAATAAAGATTTGCTACATATTGTAATGTACATTGATTGTTCATAGTGGTCACTGAGATTTGATTTTTAAATATTTAAAGTAAATGAAGGACATTCCTAAAAATGTATTTATTAAGATCTGAGAATCTGTTAGTTGGTAAGGTGCACATTATGTCTTATTTGAACCGAAAACACATTGAATGGAGAATAAACTTTCTTGCCACACAACATGATAACTCTGCTGTAAATAACAAAACCTTCCCACATTTCACAATTCAAATAAATTATTCCACTGTGAACTTGATGAATATAACTGATATGATTATAATTCAAAAGAAGGACATACCAAAAAAGAAGACTTTCCCAGTATCTCCCATGTTCAGTATGCTGGATGTGGTGGTTCCCTTACACCAAAATCCCATTCTATGGTATAATAAACATTGCAACCATGCAATGTAATCTCGCTTCTGTGAGGAGAGATAGATTTACTCCATCATGTCAAGCAAATAAATTTTTCTTTGTAAACATACCGATACAACATCTAACAATATAAAGCACTAGAAGGACATACATAATTAATAAGATTTAGAAGTTTGGAATATCTGTTGGTTAATATTGTACATGCGGTGTCTCATTATAAAGATATACCAAAAGAAAGAAGATTTTCCTAGTTACTCCCATAGGATTTGGTGGTTCCCTTCCACCAAAAACACAGTTGACGGAAAAAAATTGCAGACATACAATGTAATTTCCCTGCTTAGAGGAGAGAAATATTTTCTTCTTAGTGAATATTGGGATATGAATATGTAAAATATAATGCAAAGGAAGGACATTCTTAAACAAAGCACAGTCTTTCTTGGCGTATTCCACTGACGCATTCTTCTTGCGTTATCAGCAGAGTGGTGGCGTAGTCTTGTCGCAATGTTTCAATGAGTTTCATACCCATCATTTTCTGGTGAAGTGTTGGGATGCTTTGTTCTGCATATCTATATGTCGAGCAAGCCACACGTGGACTCCCGCTGAGATCATCCGAGGAAGTGAGGAGGGAGACCAGCAGGGTACTCAAGAAAGCAAGAATGCCTGAGAACAACATTTAAGCAGAAGAGCACAAGGCACTGATGAACCTTCACGATCACAGGGGTCTAGCGGTCTTAGCAGCAGACAAAAGCAATGCGACAGTCCTACTGAAGTCGGAAGATTACTGGTAGAAGATCTACATCTTAGTGAAAGGTCCAGCATACAAAGAAGTGGGGAAAGACACAATTGCTTCTGTTACAGGCAAGACCATCAATCTTCTCAATAGCTCAAGACTTGACAGAAACACCATCAGGAAGCTTTACCCTCGGGCACCGGTTCCACCAAAACAGTATGCGCTCCCAAAGTACCTTAAGGAGAATGTCCCACTACATCCTATATTGAACACCATAAATTCTCTGATGTATGGTGTAGCCAAGCACCTAGCACACCTGTTAAAACCACTCGTGGGTCATTGCCCTCCCCATGTCAAGAACTCGACCAAATTTGTTAAGGTACTCCAAGGGTTACATCTGGACGAGAAGGATCTAATAGCTGGCTTTGATGTCACTTCTGTTTTCACCTGTGTGCCTCTGGATGATTCCGAGGCTCTGCTTGAAGATCACTTCGATGAGGACACACTCAGACTCTTTTGTCTTGTGTTAACCACAATGTACTTCAAATGTGGTGGGAAATCAACAAACAGATGGTGTTACCATGGGTTCCCCTCTGGCCCCAGGTATGCCAACTTGTGCATGGAGCCCTTTGAAAATGTGGCATTGAACACTATCTGCCATAAACCAAAGGTGTTCTACAGATACATAGATGACACTTTTGTAGTGTGGCCCCATGGTATGAAAAAAACTATAGGAGTTCCTACACCATCTCAACGATGTACATGATAGCATCAAATTTAGCATGGAGGTAGAAGAGAATGGCTGCCTTCCCTTCTTGGATATTTTGACCAGGAAAAATCCAGACAGTACATTGGGACATTTGGTCTACAGCAAGATGATGCACACGGACTTATATCTCAATGCTTGGAGTTGCCACCATCCAGCAAAATGTAACACAGTAATGAACACCTTAGTACAAAGAACCTGGTCAATCTGTGACAGCGAGAGTTTGCCATGTGAGTTAGCACATATGCGGGAAACCTTCTTTAAGAGCTACACTGTGACACAAATAAGATACGCCTTGCATGCAGACAAGGAGAAACAAGAAGAAGATAAGCAAAACGTGTGGCGTTTCTGCCATGTGCTGGACTGCCAACAGCCAAGATCATAAAAATATTAAAGAAACAAAATAACGACCATCTTTTGTGCACCAAAAAAGTCAAAGATATTCTTGGCTCAACCAAAGATCAGCTGGGGTTGCAGACACTGCACATTTACAGTATTGAGTGCGAATGTGGGATGGAATATATCAGGTAGATACAATGATACATCAGAAACGTATGACTAGGACAGACAAACAAGTCTGCGGTAGCAAAACATAGCATTATCAAGGGACAATCAGGTAGATACAATGATACATCAGAAATGTATGACTAGGACAGACAAACAAGTCTGCGGTAGCAAAACATAGCATTATCAAGGGACACATCTTCGAAGAAGCTGTGCAGCATCAACAGTTTCTGGGGCTCGATCTTCAAAGAGGCAGTGGAGATATGTCTGCACAACAATTTAGTAAACAGCAGTAGCGGTTTTCAGCTCAGTGCAGCTTGGAATTCCACAATTGACATAATACATCAGGAACACTCTGATCTGAAGGCAGTGGCATCCGCAGACAGATTGGATAGCCACCTGGTCTAGATACTGGGCAGGGCCGCAGCCCCTGCCCCCACTAATACCCACACGGTACTCCCTGAAACGTTGTGACAAGATGACACCACCACTCAGCTGATAACCAGAGAATAATTCATCAGAGCTTGTTTATCAAACTCTGATAATCTGTTAGTTAGTAAGGTGAATCTGGTATGTCATTTCCACCACAAAACCCATTCAAGGGATAATAATCAACTTAGCCACACAACCACATCACCCAGCTGTAAAGTAAAAAAATTTGAACATTTCACAAATCAAATACATTTTTCCACTGTGGACTGGAAGAATGTAACTGATAAGAATGCAAAGCAAAAGAAGAACATACCAGAAGAAAGAAGATTTTCCAATTATCTCCAGTAGTCAGTATGGTGGATGTGGTGGTTCCCTTCACCAAAACACAGTCGATGAGAAAATAAACATTGCACCCATGCAATGAAATCTCCCTGCTGTGAGGAAAGAACCATTTACTATGTTTTGTATTGCAAATAGATTGTTCTTCGTGAACATAGGGATATGACTATCAAAAATACAATACAAAGTAAGGACATACCTAAACAAAGCCGATTTATCAATTTTAAAAAATCTGTTAGTATGGTACATGTGGTGTTTCATTTCCACTGAAAACCTGTTGAAGTGAGAATAAACATTGTAGCCAAACAACAACATTACCCAGCTGTAAAGGATAAAAAATTTACAACATTTCAAAGAACAAATAAATTATTCTACTGTGAAATTGATGAATATAACTGATAAGAATGTAGGTAAATGAGAACATACAAGAAGAAAGAAGAATTTCCCAGTCTCTCCAGTAGTCAGTATGCTGGATGTGATAGTTCCCTTACATCAAACACCCAGTGGATGTGAAAATAAACATTGCCACCTGTTGTAATCTCTACAGGAATGCCACGGATTACCGCTAACCAAAATGTGGTGGTATCGACTGGAGCAGCTGTGAACAAACAAGAATGGAATGGAAGGACAGTCAAGATGACAGACAACCAAGCAAGGTACCAAGATCAACAACAAAGTATTAAGCAACAGGGTCATAAGAGATAACCTCACGAAATCAAACTATGCCCCCTCATAAACGGGAAGCAAGCACACACAATGTGAACACGATGTCTGTAAGCGAGATGTCTACTGACTCAATGCAAGCACCAGGCTGCCTCACTGAGTGAGAGGCAGGGTATTTTGCTATTGTCCACTGGGCCACATGCTCCACAGTGGCGCCCCCACATTAGACTCAGGGTCAGTAGCACGTGCAGCCACAGCATTCGGGGTGATTGCTCCAGAGACCTCTAGTGGTCATCAAGTTCCATGCGGTCTCCTGTGGATTTGAAACTCATGGAGCTTGGTACCAGATCCTTCTCCCCCCCTGCATTGGGGTGAAAATGCCCCTGTCTGTGCTGCGGTGTTCGGCAGATGGGAGAAGACCCAGGCTTGTCAACTGCCATTGTCGGGGAGGAAGGGACACCCGAGGTGTCCATGTCAGCCAAGCCAGAGGCCAGGGTGTTGCAAGGAGCTTCCGATCCAGCTCAGGATGGGAATGGTTGGCGGTAGGCTTGCGGGGATGTAGCAACCGAGGGCAGTGGCAACGACTCAATGACCATGTCTGTACCTGAAGGAGGTAGTGTAGGAGGAGGTGGCAGCGGTAGTCCGACAGGGGTACATGGATGGAGCTGGTTATGATGGTGGGGCTAGAATCCTTTCGACACTTGCACTGACGTCACACACTGACCATGGGCCATGACGACCATGGCAGACGCACAGCCCACCTTGCTCCCTTACATGCGGGCCCACAAGGCCATGCTCGGGGTGTAACGCTGAGATGGCTAAGAGTGGGGTGGGAAGTTGACAGCTTCAGCAAATGGAGCAGGGTCTGCAACTGTCGCCCAAGGAGGAGCTCTGTCAGACTATGTCCGTCAGTTGGTGTGTTGGGATATGTGCTCAAGAACAGGGTGAGGGCTGATGTCGTTAGAGATGTTTCCACTACCTTTGTCAACTGTTGTTTAAATGTGCTGTTCTCAGCCATTGGTATTCCGATGTGTGAGGGCTGCCCCAGTGCCGTAGGCCGACGCATCCACCACCACAACCAAGGTGCGATCTAGAGATGAGGGAGTAACTCAAGGGGCACACTTCAGCATCGCCTTTAAATGAAGAAAAGCCTGGTCACAGGCAGGAGTCCTATCAAAAGGTACCCCTTTGTGATGCAAGTGATTGAAGGGTTGAGCAACAGAGGCAGCTTGGGGCAAGAACTTTAAGTAATAAGTAACCTTGCCCAAAAACACCTGGAGTTCAGATAAGTCCTTGAGATGAGGAAGGGCCTCAATGGCCACGACATTGCAATCTGAAGGGTGAATGCCATCTTTGCTAAGCCAGTGGCCTAAGTATTCCACTTCTAGTTGAAAAAAAAAACAACACTCGTCCAGGTGACAGCGTATACCCACTGATTGCAGAGCGTGAAACAAGGTGCTGAGGTTGTGCAAATGTTCCTGGCAGGAACGCCCGGTGACTGATATGTCATCTAGATAATTAACGTAGGCTGGGATAGGCTGTGGCATAAGCTGCTCCAGGAACCATTTTCAAATTAGCTGGCACTGAAGAGACACCAAATGGAAGGCGCTTGTACTTGTATAAGCCAAAAGGTGTGTTGATAACCAAGATGTTCAAGGAATTGGAATCCAAAGGTAACTGGTGGTATGCCTCAGCCAGGTTGATCTTAGAAAAGTACTCGTCCCCACAAGTTTGGCGGGAAGTTCTTCCTGTTGGGAAATGGGGTAAGTGTCTACTAAGGACTGAGCATTGACAGTAGCACTGAAGTCCCAAAACAGCTTAAGGGACCCATTGGGTTTCCATATAACCACCAATGGTGTCACCCAAGCACTGTATGTCACAGACTTGAGGACGCCAGCAGCCTGGAGCCGATGAAGTTCCTGCATGACTGCTAGTTGTGAGGCCACCAGAATGGGTCTGGCCTGGAAAAAGCAAGGCTGCACATCTGGCTGAAGTGTGATGTGTGCCTCAAAGTGTGAAGCACACCCGAGATATGTCACAAACAATGATGCAAAAGGCGAGCACAGATCGTCCAGGTTCTGAAAAGGAACAGCCAGGGAAATGACCATAACTTCTTCGGAAATTGAAAAGCCAAACAGTTGAAATGCATCTAGTCCAAAAATATTTGAAGCTGAGGGATGGTCGACGACAAATAGGGTAAAGAGCCAGGGAACATGTTCGTAGGTGGACTGTTTACAAAGGGGAATGGAACCGTCGCCACAGGCAACCAAACATCAAGAGGGCGGCAACAATGCAGGAGAGGCCAAGCGAATATACAATGCAATATTTATCCGGGAGATGGTGGCCCCAGTGCTAACCTGAAAACTGGCATCCTCGGTAAAAAGGCGGAGCGTGAGGAGTAGCCTCCGTACTGATGGGTCCCCCAGTGGGACGACTGATTGCAGAGCATTTACTGTATCCTGAGGCCCATTAGGTGAAGGACAGAGGTGAGTCGAACGAGTATGACAAACAGATCACATGTGGCCCTCCTTCTTACACAGCATGCACGTTTTCCAGCAATGGGGGCAATCAGCTAGAGCATGTGCGGTAAAGCACTGTGGGCAAGATGGAAGCTGGCCACACGACCAGCTCTGATACCATAGAGACATCAGACAAAGAGGAGTCCCAGTGCCACTGGTCTCTGTTGGCTGGGCCACATCGACATTGCAAGGGTGGAACCCACAGAGATGCGTCGATCGCAGCCACTTGCAGCTGAGCCTTGAGACACTCATTAGCCACCTCAGCAATTTCAGATGAGTGGGCAATTCGGAGAATCTCTTCCAATGAGGGATTATTGAGTTTCAATGCCTCAGTGTGGACCTCAGTATCGGGAGCCAGCTGAACCACCACATTCTGGACCAGGGAGCCCACATACGAAGCCTTACATTGCTGATTGGTGCATTTAAAATCACATTGATGGCTGAGATCCTGCAAGTCCATGACCCAGGAACGATATGATTGTCCAGGCTGTTTATGGCACTGGTGGAACTCCTGCATAGGGGCGACCACATAGTAGCACTAGGAATAATAGTTTGACAGCAAAAGGCATATCTCCTGGAAAGAGAGAGCTACAGGATCAGACAAGGGTGCCAACTTGCGGAGAAGAAAGAATGTGTCTGGGGTGGCCCAAGACAAAAACAATGGCCACTGCAGTAGGTCATCCGTGATTTGAAAAGCCGTGAAATGTTGTTTCAGCCTATGTAAGTATGTTTTACAGTCATCTTTAGCGTCATCAAAAGTTGGGAATGACAGCGGATGTGGGGAAAGCATCGGACACCCGAGGACTTGAAGCTGTTGTGGTAATGCGTACCGGGCATCAACTGTACCCTTTAGCAACCACATCGACTTTTGTAATTTGTCTAACTGGAGGCTGCTGCTGCTGCTGCACGAGCTGCTGCTGTTGTTATTGCAACAGACAGACCAACTTAGCCTCGATGCGAACAACTATCAAGGTTTACCTTGTCACCAGAATGTTGTAACGACGGCAGGAACGGTCGGGGGATTGCCACTAACGAAAATGCGGCGGGATCGAATGGTAGCGGCCGGCGAACAAACAAGTCAGACGAATGGGAATGGAAGGACAAGCACGATGACAGACAACCAAGAAGACACCAAGATCATCAAGAAAGTATTAAACAATGGGGTCCCAAGAGAGAACCTCAAGAAATTAAAACAAGATCCCCTCATAAACAGGAAGAAAGCACACGCAATGTAAACACGATGTCTGTAAGCGAGATATCAACCAACTCAATGCGAACACCAGACTGCCTCACCAATTTTTTTTCTTTATTGTTATTTTAACACTTCATACAAAAGGTGGGCTGGCAGCGGCAATATTACGCCGCTCTTCGGTCACAGATAGCACAAATAGAAACAAGGAAGGTACAGAAAAACAAAACATAATGGTGGTTCAAAAAATGGCTCTGAGCACTATGGGACTCAACTGCTGTGGTTATTAGTCCCCTAGAACTTAGAACTACTTAAACCTAACTAACCTAAGGACATCACACACATCCATGCCCGAGGCAGGATTCGAACCTGCGACCGTAGCAGTCGCACGGTTCCGGACTGCGCGCCTAGAACCGCGAGACCACCGCGGCCGGCCATAATGGTGGACAAAAAAACAGTAGACACATGAGTAAAAAACATGGAGCCATTTACAGGTGTAGTAAAATAAAAAAACGTTCAGCACTTGTACACAAACAATGATGACTGAAATGACACACGTGAACGATGGAGCATGGGCGGTGAAAACACTGAGGCACTAACACGACGGTACACACAAAGAACTGAAGGTGATGATCTCTGGTGCGCAAATGTTCACTTGACGTGTACGGGTCCGGGGACCTGCCAAAAGGGGAAAAGGTGGGGGAGGAAGGGGAGGGGAGGGTGTAGATGCCAGTGGCAGAGGAGATGGAAGGTGGAGGAAAGAAGGTACGGGGGGGGGGGGCGGTAGGGGAAGCCCAGGGGGAGGAGGGGGGAAGGAAGGGAGGAGGAAGAGAAGGCAGAGAGGGTGCCCTAAGGAAAAAAACACAGGGTGTGGAAGGGGAGGATCAAAATTGGTAGGAGGGGGAGATGGAGGGGAGAAGGACATCATCAGGGAGGGGAAGTTGGTGGAAGCCACTATGGGTGAGGGTATGGAGAATGGAGAGATGGAGAGCAGGTGGAAGGTGGGAAAACAGGCACGGCAGCAGACGGGGGTGGGAGAGGATGGGAGAGACAAGTGGGTGAGGGGGATCAAGTTTACGGGAGTTGTAAAGGATCTGCATCCGTAGCTAGCCGAGTGAGAGGCAGGTGCATAAATAGACGACAGCATATGTCGCCAATGGCCGCTGGGACCACGTGCTTCACAGTGGCGTCCTCACGTTAGACTCGAGGCCAGGAGCTCACGCAGCCACAGCTTATGGCGCGACTGCTACAGAGACCTCTAGTGGTCATCGAGTTCCATGCCGTCTGATGCGGATTCGAAACCCACAGCAGTCGGTACCAGACACCCATACAATGGAATCTCTCTACTATGAGGAAAGTAAGATTTACATTTTGTAAAGCAAATAGATCGTTCCTAGTGTCCTTAGGAATATGACTTTTAAAAATATAAAGCAAACTTAGGAGATACCTAACCAAAGCAGATTTATCAAGTTCCGAAAATCTATTATTGAGTATGGTGCGTGTGGTGTCTTATTTCCAGCAAAAACACACTGAAGGGAGAATAAACATTCTACATCTACGTCTACATGGTTACTCTGTAGTTCACACTTAAGTGCCTGACAGAGGGCTCATCGAACCATTTTCATACTACTTCCCTACCATTCCACTCTCGAATGGCGCATGGGAAAAAGGAACACCTAAATCTTTCCGTTCGAGCGCTAATTTCTCTTATTTTATTATGATGATCCTTTCTCTCTACACAAGTGGGTGTCAACAAAATATTTTCGCATTCGGAAGAGAAAGTTGGTGATTGAAATTTCGTAAATAGATCTCGCCGCAATGAAAACTGCCTTTGTTTCAGTGACTGCCACCCCAACTCGCGAATCATATCAGTGACACTCTCACCCCTATTGCGCGGTAACACGAAACGAGCTGCCCTTCTTTGCATTTTTTCGATGTCCTCCGTCAATCCTACCTGGTAAGGATCCTACTTCGCACAGCAATATTCCAGCAGAGGACGGACAAGTGTAATGTAGGCTGTCTCTTTAGTGGGTTTGTCGCATCTTCTAAGTGTTCTGCCAACAAAGTGCACTCTTTGTTTCGCCTTCTTTACACTATTACCTATGTGGTATTTCCAACTCAAGATGCTCGTAATTGTAATTCCTAGGTGTTTAGTCAAATTGACAGTCCATAGATTTGTGCGATTTATCGTATACCCGAAATTTATCGGATTTCTTTTAGTACCCATGTGGATGACCTTGCACTTTTCTTTGTTTAGTGCCAATTTCCACTTTTCGCACCATTCAAAAATTCTCCCTAGTTCATTTTGCAATTGGAATTGATCGTCTGATGATTTTACTACATGGTAAATTACAGCATCATTTGCAAACAATCTAAGGGGGCTGCTCAGATTATCAGCTAGGTCATTTATGTAAATGAGGAACAGCAGAGGGCCTATGACATTACCTCGCTGAACGCCAGAAATCACTACTGTTCTGTTCGATGATTTACCGTCTATCACTATGAACTGTGACCTCGCTGAGAGGAAATCACGAATCCAGTCACACAACTGAGACGATACTCCATATGCACGCAATTTGATTAATAATAGCTTGTGAGGAGCGGTATCAAAAGCCTTCTGGAAATCTAGGAATATGGAGTCGATCTGAGATCCCTTGTCGGTAGCACTCATTACTTCATGCAGTTGCACAAGAACGATATTTTCTGAATCCGTGTTGGTTATGTATCAATAATTCATTTTATCGAAGGTGATTCATAATGTTCGAGTACCGCATATGCTTCAAAATCCTACTGCAAATTGAGGTCAGTGATATGGGTCTGTAATTCAATGGGTTACTCCTATTTCATTTTTTGAATATCGCTGTGCTCTGTGCTACTTTCCAGTCTTTAGGAACAGACCTTTCATCAAGTGAGCAGTTGTATAGGATTGCTAGGAAAGGCGCTCTTGTGTCTGCATACGCTGAAAGGAACCTGATTGGTTACCATCTGGGCCAAGAAGACTTGCCTTTCTTAAGCGATCTGAGTTCTTTTGCAACACCTAAGACATCTACTTTTATGTCACTCATGCTAACAGCTGTTCTGGTTCCGAATTGTGGAACATTTACTTCGTCTTCTTACGTGAAGGGATTATGGAATACTGTGTTTAGTAACTCCGCTTTAGTAGCACCTTCTTTGCGACTGGTGTACTTTATATACATCCAGAATCTCTTCGGGTTTTCTACCATATTTTGAGACAATGTTTCATTGTGGAAACTATTAAAAGCATCTCGCATTGACGTCCACACTAAATTTCGAGGTTCCGTGAAATTTAGCCAGTCATGAGGATTTTTCGTGCTTCTGAATTTGGCATGCTTTCTTTGGTTGCTTCTGCAACAGTGTTCTGACGCGTTTTGTGTACCATGGTGGATCACTCCCGTCTCTTCTTAACTTATGCGGTATGAATCTATCTATTGCTGTCGATACTGTACCTTTGAATTTGGGTCATATCTGGTCTATACCTACATAATTAGCTTGGAAAGAATGGAGACTCTCTCATGTGGGCTCATGAACTAATTGTTCAAAGTAATTCTCAGAGAAAGCATTTAGTACAATTTCGGAAGATGTTTTCTGTCTACCACTGGCTTTGAACATGTATTTTCGCCAAAAAATCGAGGGTACATTGAAGTCTCCACCAATTATAAGTATGAGTGGGGTACTTATTTGTAATGTGATTCAAGTTTTCCTAGATCCATTCAGGTATTATATCATTTGACTCGGGGGCGTCGTTAGAAGGAGCCAATTATTTATTTTGGCATGGCTGTTGAGTATAGCCTCTACCCATAGTAATTTGCAGGAACTATTTATTTCAGCTTCACTGCAAGATAAACTACTACAAACAGGCACTAACAGACCACCACCTACTTTATTTAATCTATCCTTTCTGAGCACACTTTGCGCCTCTGTAAAAATTTTGGCAGAATTTATCTCCGGCTTTAGCCAGCTTTCTGTTCCTATAACGATTTCAGCTTCAGTGCTTTCTATCAGCACTTGAAACTCTGGTACTTTTCCTACACAGTTACGACAATTTACAGCTACAATACCGACTGTTGCTTGGTCAATTCTTGTCGTTCCTTTGCCCTGTACCCTTTGAGACTGGAGCCCTTTTTGATCTTTCCCGAGACAGTCTAACTTAAAAAAACCGCCCTGTCCCTGCTAATCAGCCCGTGCTACACATGTAGCCGCCTCCTGTGTGTAGTGGCCACCTGACCTATTTAGCGGAACCCGAAACCCCACCACCCTATGGCGCAAGTCGAGGAATCTACAGCCTAGATGGTCGCAGAACCGTCTGAGCCTCTGATTCAGACCCTCCACTCGGCTCTTAACTAAATATCCACAAGTGGTCCTGTCGACGATGCTGCAGATGATGGTGAGCTCTGCCTTCATCTCGCTATCAAGACAGGCAGTCTTTACCAACTCAGATAGCCGCCGGAAACCAGAGAAAATCTCTTCCGATCCATAGCGACACACTTCATTAATGCCGACATGAGCCACCATCCACAGTTGGCTGCGCCCTGTACCCTTCATGGCATCCGGAAGGACCCTTTCCACATCTTGGATGATTCCCCGCAGTATGCACACAGAGTGCACATTGGCTCTCTTCCCGTCCTTAGCTGCCATATCCCTGAGGGGCTCCATCACTCGCCCCTTCCCCATGACAAGCAATCCGACCCTCTGCACTTGTCCGAACCTCTCAGGAAGACCGGCTACTGACTCAGCAGGTGTGGCCGCCCTTGCTGGCTAAGAAGTACTTTCAGCACTGGGCAGAACCTCAAACCTGTCACGGAGGCATAAGCGTACAGCCTTGCGACCAGCACCAACTTTCGCCTTCCGCCCAGGTATCCGTGACCCCGCCACGGTTCGCCAATCACCGTCAGGCAAGTGTCGACCTGCAGGGCGCAGTGGCACCAGAGATTCCAGGCAATGCTACAGGTTCCACAAGCGCCAAAGCGCTCGCCTTGGTTGTCCTAATGTCACCACGGCCCAAGGCAACAGCCTGGAACCTGTCGACCATGGCCAACACATCTTCCAGCTGTTTACAGACGGTGGACAATACCCCTGAATCCGTACACAACAGGCGCAGTCCCTATCCATCATTAACATCTTTTTTCCTCTCTTTTATCTCACAAGCTGTTTAAAACAAACAGATGACTGGCGATTACGCGAATTTACACTACACAGGTACTAAAATGTGATGCTACAACTCTAAGGTACTATAATACACACGAAAATTATGACTTAAACTATGCAAGCACACAAAAACACGCAAAGGAATTAAGAATTAAACTATAAAACAAATAAGTGAGCTAAGAGTATGACTTGCTGCTGGCTTCTGCTTATCCATTGGCGGCAGGGTAGCAACACAACCAGATAACCCTGCTGTAAAGGACAAAACATTTACATTTCACATATTAAATAAATGATTCCACTGTTAACTTGATGAATGTAACTATAAGAATATATAACAAAAGATGGATGTACCAAAGAAAGTCCCTTTGCCCATACACTCCTGTAGTCAGTATGCTGGATGTGGTGGTTCCCTTCCACCAAAAACTGTCAATGCCAATAGCGAGTTCTTAGTGAACATAGGGATATAGCTATGAAAAATATAAAGCAAAGGAAGGACATACCTAAACTAACCAGATTTATCAAGATCCAAAAACCAGTTAGTTAGTGTGGTAAATGTGGTGTCTCATTTCCACCAAAAACCCGTTGAAGGGAGAATAAACATTACACCCACAAAACCGGGAGACCCTACTGTAAAGGACAAGAAATTTAGTACATTTCGCAAGTCAAATAAATTATTCCACAGTGAACTTGATTAATATAATTGATAAGAATGTAAGGCAAATGAAGGATATACCAAAAGAAAGAAGATTTTCCCAATGTCTCCTGTAGTCAGTACGTTGGATGTGGTGGTTCCCTTCCACCAAAAACCCAGTCGATGAGAAAATAAACATTGCACCAATAAACATTGCACCAATAAAATGGGATCTCCCTGCTGTGTGGAAACAAAGACTTCCTACATTTTGTAAACCAAATAGATTGTGCTTAATGAACATTGGGATATGAAAATAAAAATGAAAGGAAAGACATATCTAAACAAAGAAGATTTATCAATGTTTTATGAAAGCGTAGCGGGACCAAACGGGAGCGGCCTGTGATCAAACAAAATGACCAGCGAAAGATGGAAACGAATAACGACGAATGAACGAACAAGACCTAACGAACAACAACACACAAATAGCAACTGGGTCACAAGTGAACCCTCACGAATCCATAACATCTACTTGTACATGGAAAGCAAGTAAACACGCCGTCTGTGGACGAGTTGTTGATAGACTAACGCGAATATCAGATTACTTGCTGAGCGACAGGCAGGCGCTTAAATACCTGATAGAGTATATTGCTATTGGCCGCTAGGACCAAGCGCTCCACCGTGGCGCCCTCACATGTACGAAGGCAAGGAGTGCGAGCGCACTCACGGCTAACGGCGTGACAGCTGGAGAGACCTCTTGTGGTAATTGAGGTCCATGGCATCTGGCGCGGATTCGAAACACGCGGCGCTCGGTACCAGAATCAAGATCCAAAAATCTCTTAGCAACTATGGTGCAAGTGGTGTCTCACTTACACCAAAAACCTGTTGAAAGGAGAATAAATATTGTAGCCGCACTAGCAGATCACCCTGCTCTAAAGGTCAAAAACGTTACCACGTATCACCAATCAAGTAAATTATACCACTGTTAACTTGATCAGTATAACTAATAGGAATCTAAATCAAAAGAAGTACATACCAAGAAAAGAGAGCATTTCCACGTATATCCCACGGAAACACCGAGTAAGTGGGTAAGTAAACACTGCACCCATACAATGTAACCTACCTCCAAATTGAGTGTTCTAAATAAACATAGGGATCTGACAGTCAAAAATAAAATACAAAGGAAGGACATAGCTAAATAAAGCAGATTTATCAAGATCCGAAAATCTGTTGGTTAGTATTGTGCATGGGGAGTCTCTTGTCCACCAAAATCCCGCTGAAGGAAGAATAAACATTGTAGCACACCACCAGAACACCCCGTTGTAAAGGACAAAAATTTTACAACATTTCACAGATCAAGTCAATTACTTCACTGTTAACTTGATACATATAACTGATAAGAATGTAAAGCAAAATACATACATAATAAAATATAGAAGATAGGCTGTTAGTCAGTATGAGGGAGGTGGTGGTTCCCTTCCACCTAAAACCCAGTTGATGGATGGTTGGTCTGTGAGGGGTTGAAGGAAACAGATTACAAAGGCCATCGTTTCCTTGTTCCAGGACCATAAAAGTATGCAAGGAATAAAAAAAAAAAAAACAAGCAACAGAGATGACAAGGGACGACATAGTACAAGAAGGACACAGGCAAAGGCCAGACAAAAGAAATTAAAAGTACACAGCGTGTGAAAGTGGTTGGCAGACCATGGAAACAAAAAAGGAAAAGACAACCACCAAGAAATACACTAAAAACCCCAATCTAAAACCGCACACCAAAGGCCAGACTCAACACAAACAAAGACACTAACGCTTAGGTCGAGCGATGAAAGCCCCCTGCACGGAAAAAGTCAAAACTAAGTCTGCCATTGCAGCGTCGTCTGATAAAAGTGTAGGCGGCATATCAGGCAGCGCAAAACTCTGCCTGGGCGGAGTTAAAAACGGACAGCCCAACAGTATGTGGACCACATCGACAGAGAGGTGGGTCCTCGTGGCGCAATAAATATCTGTGTGTCAGCCAAGTGTGGGCAATGCGAAGGCACCAGAGGACCACAGAGACCCTGTGAGAAGCCCGCAGAGAAGACGACCACTCATTTGATCTCTCCTTGATGGCGCGGATTTTATTGGGCGTAACTAAGCTGTGTCATTCAGCAACCCGAATCTTGAGAACTTTGTGGCATAACACTGATCAGAGTTCAGATTCGGGTACTCCAATCTCCAGAAGTGGTTTACGAGTGGCCTGTTTGGCCAGCCTGTCAACGAGCTCATTTCCCCGGATTCGAACGTGCCCTGGGGTCCATAGAATGACCACTGGACGACCAGATCATTTGAGGGCTTAAACTGACTCCTGGATACTTGCTACCAGAGGATGGCGTGGGTAGCACTAATCAATGGCCTGTAAACCATTCAGAGAATCACTGCGGACCAGGTAGGACACAATGGGCAAGAACGAATATGCTCAAGGGCGCGAGAGGTGGCCACCAGCTCGGCAGTGAAGACACTGCAGCCATCCAGCATGGAGTGCTGTTCGATATGCCCTGAGTGAGCATAGGCAAAGCCTACGCGACCATCAACCAGCGAGCTGTCGGGATAAATGACTTGAGAATCGTGGGATTCGTCAAGGATCGATAAGAATTGACTGTGGAGTGCCTCAGGAGGATTGGAGTCCTTATAGAAATGCGATAGGTCCAGCCATAGTTTCGGCTGAAGCATACACCATGGAGGTGTATGTGATGGACCCACACAAGACGCTGTAAGGGAAAGGACTCGAGTTCAAAGATAGGAAATGGATACATACAGCGATCATTATCCCTGATTGAGGCCGCCATTCTGGGAGATGAATCACTGCATTCAGGAACAAAAGACAGTCATTCTGATGCCGAGGCGAGCTATGGACATGTGATGCATATTGGGCAAGCAGTTGGCGGCGCCTGATGTGCAATGGAGGGACTCCAGCCTCCACTAGTAGACTGGCCACTGGACTCGTTCGAAAAGTGCCCATCCACAGATGGACCCTATTGTGGTGCACAGGATCAAACAACTTCAATGCTGAAGGCACTGACGAACCATACACTTCACTCCTATCGTCAAGTCGTGACTGAACTAGGGCTTTGTAGAGGTGCAGTAATGTAGGGCGATCTGCCCAAGTCTGTTCATTCTGTATGGCTCCCTGTAGTTGGCTTTCAGCAACACCGATGGTTTAGAAACTGAAGCAAAGGCAGAAATCGTCAGCATATATGGAGGGCGACACTGACGGCCCTAAAGCTGCTGCTAGGCCATTTATAGCGATTAAAAACAGGGGAACGCTCAACAGATAGCCATGTGGGACCCCCTTCTCTTGGATATGGGAGGAGCTAAAGGAGCCTCCGACTTGAACACGGAAGATAAAAAGGGAGAGAAAGTTCCATATAAAAATCGGCAGTGTGGCAAGGATGTGGTGGCGCCAGGTCGTGTCGTAGGCCCTCCGCAAATCAAAAATGACGACTACCAGATGTTGACAACTGGAAAAAAATGCTTGGATGGCAGACTCAAGGCACACCAAATTATGTGTCGTTGAGCGGCCTCGGCGGAAACGACCCTGGGATGGAGCCAGATGCCCCTGAGACTCCAGGAGCCAACACAACCTCCGGCTCACCATTCATTTGAGTAATTTGCAGAGAACGTTGATGAGGCTAATGAGATGGTAGCTGTCCAATGCTGCGTGGTTCTTCCCAGTTTTCAAGACTGGGAGGATGATGCTGTTTTCTCACTGGGACGGGAACACTTCCTCACCCCAGGTGCAATTCAAGATAGACATAATCTGACACAGTGAGGCCAGAGACAGATGTTTGAGAAATTGGGAGTGAATTCGGTTAGCTGTGTCAGGACAATGGGCAAGGGCACTGAGGAATTCCCACTCAGTAAAATTAGCATATTATGGCTCAGGGCGGGGCGATGTAAAAGACAAATATTGTCGTTCTGCCATCTCTTTCAAGGAACAAAACGCTGGGTGATAATTGGCAGGTGCACAACTTGGAGCAAAATGCTCAGAAAAATGCTCGGCGATTTCACCTGTGTCGGTGCACACTGCCCCATTGACTGAAACCCCATTTACCCCCAGCGGGGTCAGGTAACCATAAAGGTGGCGAATCTGAGTCCACACCCGGGAGGCAGGGGTACGAGAACCAATGGAGGAAACATATCGTTCCCAGCACTCTTGCTTCCGTCATTGTATCAGGGGGCAGGCATGGGCACAGAGCCGCTTAAAAAAAATGAGAGTCTCCAATGATGGATGCCGCTTGTGTAGTTGGAGGGCCCGCCTACGCACTTTGATGGCCTCAGCGATTTCCAGCGACCACCAAGGCACAGTTTTACGCCGAGGGCACCCAGAAGGAAGAGGAACCGTGCGTTCTGCAGCTGATACGATCTACGCAGTGACCTGCTCGACCACCACATTAATAGCGCAACGAGTGGGAGTGTCAACAGTGACGGCAGATGTGAAAGCCAGCCAATTGGCCCTATTAAGGGCCCATCGCAGAAGACGTTCAGAACTGTGACGCTGGGGTAGTGACAGGAAGATCGGAAAGTGGTCACGACCACACAGGTTGCTGTAAACCCTCCAATGGATGGATGGTGAAAATCCTAGGCTGCAAAGCGAGAGATCAATGGTCGTATTTGTGCCACGAACCACACTGAAGTGTGTGGGGTCTCCATTATTTAAGAGGCACAGGTCGAGCTGAGAGAGAAGATTCTCAACATCTCTAACCTGGCCAGTAATCACGGCCCCACCTTCCAAGTGTTTATAGGCATTGAATTCCTCCAAAAGTAGGAATGGTGGAGGGAGTTGGGAAATCATAAGAGCCAATTCATTAAGAGGTACTTCACCATCTGGAGGAAGGTAGACATTGAAGACGGTAATATCCAAGATTGTCCTTATCCTCACAGCAACAGCCTCTAAAGCTGTGTGAAGAGGCACTGATTCAGAGTAAACAGAGATAAGGACACACAGACATATGCCACCTGACGCCCTGTTACAGTCAGTCTGATTTTTATAAAACCCCCGATAGCCTCAAAGGGCATGGGTCTGCATTGCTGGGAACCAGGTTTCTTGGAGGGAAATACAGAGAGCAGGCGTTGAGCTCAAAATCTGTCTTAGTTCAACCAAGTGGTTGAAAAAAACCACTGAAATTCCACTGGAGGATGACGCCATGATTAGGCTGGAAAGACAGGAAGCGCTCAAGGAGGCAGGTCACTACTCAGGGTCACTTGCTGCCATCGATTGAGTACCTGTGAGAGTGACATCCATTGTGTCTGAGGGTCCAGCGAGATCTAGGTCCTCAGCAGACGCCAGAATCTCCACTTCTTCCTCAGATGCAGAGCTTGTAGGGAGCAGTGGAATGGGTGCCACCGCAAGGTCAGGATTCCTGTGTGCCTTCTTCTTGTCTCGTGCTGGTCCTTCGACGGATCCAGCTAGGAGGGCTTCACTGGGTCAGTCTCAGGGAATGGGGAGGACCGTGAAACTCTATGACCAGCCACCTGTGTGTGGTTGCTTCAGCCACTGGTGGGCATCCACTTTTCCACTGGTCAGAACTCAGGAAGGGAGTGACCCAAGGGACCCCTTCCTGGTGAGAGGAGCCAAAGAAGACGCACGCTTCTCTGAGTGAGAAGTGGGGACTGGTGTCCCCGATGATTGGGGGAGGGGGCGTTGCTCCTGAAGTACGTGGTGCAGGAGCAACAGGGAGGGAAATGTTCCCCACCATCAAGGGGGCAAGTGGAGTCGGACAGCTCTGAGAGCCAACTGTACACAATGAAATGGGAGATGGTAGAACCACTGTCGCAACAGCAGTGTAGGTTGATGTCATATGCACAGGATGGAGTCTCTCGTATTTCAGTTCAGCTTCAGTGTATCAGTGTAGCTCAGGCGATCCAGAGTCTTATATTCCACAATCCTCCATTCTTTCTGTAAAATCCGATAGTCCAGAGAGCAAGGGGAAAGGTGTTCTCCGCTGTTAATACAGATGGGAGGCGGGACACAGGGGGTATTGGGAAGCAAAGGACGTCCACAATATCAACACGTGACGCTGGAAGTACACCAGGATGACATATCCCCAAACTTCCAGTGTGGTGTCACCGCCAGACACCACACTTGCTAGATGGTAGCCTTTAAATCGGCCGCGGTCCGGCATTACTGGATGCCTCTGGACAGCTCGTCCAGGGTCAACGTGCGATGCAAAACTATGCGGCAGCAGCCGCTTCACCGCTAACTCAGCCACAACATGCTGTTGCACCCACTATTCGAGCTTGTGATGCTGCACTGGAAAGCTGGACGGAGTGGTCACGCCAATTTGGATTCCATCTCGCCGCCTACAGAATTCAAGGTAACGAGCGGCAGCCTTTTTTGTTATCTTCCGTCGGGGTGACCCTGTACCGTGTGATAGTCAAATTATTTCTCCGACGCAACGTAGCAACTCTGTCCTACGAAGAAATTTTGTCTGCATTAGGTGCATATTTCAAAGAATCAGTCAATGTAGTTGCAAAAAGGTATACCTTCTTTCGTACAAAACGCACGGCAGGTCAGACTAATCGGGAGTGGGTTGCAACCTCACAAGGCCTTACTAGGGATTGTGCTTTTGAGTGTCAATGTGGACTCTCTTGTTCAGATACTATGGTACGTGATGCAATTGCACAGAAAGTTTCTGATGTTCGTATAAGGAAACAGATTTTGAAACTAGTAAATCCCTCCCTTCAACAAGTGGTGGTCATATTGGATCGGCAGGACACACTTGTCTTTGCTCAGGAATCATCTGAAGCTTCGCGAGCAGTGTGTCAGGTTAACCGGCCCGCCGGGCGAGCTGCACGGAGCAGTAAACAGCCCTCGCGCACGGCCGCGCTGCTGCCGCCAGGGTCTCAGCCACATGTGCCGCGCAGGCAGTGATCAAATCATGCCCGCGGTGTGCTACTAAACATTCGCGTGAGAATTGCCCGTCACGCCAAGCTATTTGCTTTTATTGTAATAAAAAAGGACATGTTCAGAGTGTTTGCCAGAAAAAGCACAGATCGGAAGCTCAAAACCGTTCCAGGCTCTTTACTTCGCGCCGGAATCGGAATCGAACCATGGATACTCAGGCTCGCGAAACTTCGCCCATGGAAATTCATGTAGTTCATTCCACTCCGCCCAGTGCCACTCTCTCTAACAGTGACTGTGTTCGTCCCAAAAATAGTGTGCGTCGTCATCGCCGGAATTCCCGTCAAGTCACAAGTGATTATGTACCAGTGTCAGTTCACGTTGCACGAGACAGTCGCTCTTGTAGTCAGCAGGACAATAAACTTTTTGTAGACTTGGACATTAACGGCAAAGTGATACCATTCCAGCTCAATACCGGAGCTGCAGTTTCACTGGTCAATCAAGACACTTACAAACTGCTGGGCACACCTCCGTTGCGTGCCGCAAATGTTAAGTTAACTAGCTATTCAGGGCAAGGTATCCCTGTGTTCGGACAGTGCAGCCTTCTTGCAACATACAAAGGACAAACAAAACTTGTGTCATTTTACGTCCTTCGTTCTTCTTCTGCAGTGAACTTGTTTGGTTTCGATTTATTTCAGTTGTTTTACTTGTCTATAGTAAATCAGGTCCTATCAGTGACCAGACTGTGCCTTCAGACAGTGTTTCTCGTCTATGTGAAGAATTTGCAGATATTTTTGCACCGGGCCTCGGTGGCGCTAAGAACTATAAAGCGCATTTGGAACTGAAAGTAAACGCGAAGCCGAAATTTTTCAGAGCGTGCAATGTTCCCCACGCATTGCGTGATGAGGTCGCAAAAAACATTACACGATTTGGAATCGCCAGGTGTAATTGAACGTGTGCAGGCTTCTCTCTGGGCATCACCCTTAGTAATTTTGCCAAAACCTTCCAGAAAGTTGAGACTTTGTGTGGACTTCAAGGCAACGGTGAATCCACAACTAGTGATTGCAACTTTTCCTTTAGCCCGCCCGGAAGATCTTTTTGACAAACTCTACCTGGGTAAATATTTTTCGAAGTTGGACCTCGCAGATGCGTACTTGCAAATACCGGTGGACAAAGAATCCCAGCGCGTTTTGGTGGTTAACACGCATCTTGGTTTGTATCGATTTAAACGACTGCCATTCGGGTGTGCATCCGCCCCTGCATTGTTTCAGCAATATCTACAAACTGTTTGTTCGTCGGTCCCTACTGCAGCAAATTATCTGGACGATATTGCGAGCCGTCCGCGGTGGTCTAGCGGTTCAGGCGCCCAGTCCGGAACCGCACGACTGCTACGGTCGCAGGTTCGAATCCTGCCTCGGGCATGGATGTGTGTGATGTCCTTAGGTTAGTTAGGTTTAATTAGTTCTGTTCTAGGGGACTGATGACCACAGATGTTAAGTCCCATAGTGCTCAGAGCCATTTTTCGATATTGTGATCTCCGGAAAAACGGAAGAAGAACATTTGGCCAATCTCCGAACATTATTTCAGGTCTTGCGACAAAATGGTCTTCGCTTGCGGAAGGACAAATGTGTATTTTTTACTCGGGACTTGCCATACTTGGGACATGTACTCAATGCCCAAGGCATACATCCCTGTTCCACACACCTTCGTGCCATACAAGACTTGCCATCGCCGCAGAATTTGAAGCAGCTACAGAGTGTGCTGGGAAAAATTAATTATTATCACCGTTATATACCGCATGCCTCTTCTATTTCAGCTCCGCTTCATCGCTTACGCCGTAAGGGTGTTCCGTTCGTCTGGACGACGGAATGCGAATGCGCCTTTCGCTAGTTGAAATCGGCGTTGCTTTCCAATACTTGCCTTAGGCCATTCGACAACCGGCAGCCCATTTTGTTGATGGTGGATGCATCGGATTTCGGGATCGGTGCTGTACTTGCGCACAAAGATGGATCGCACGATCGCCCTATTGCCTTTGCGTCCAAATTGCTCTCGTCTGCGCAAAGAAATTATTCACAGATCGAGAATGAAGCATTGGCTATCGTATTTGGTGTTACAAAGTTTCATGATTCCTTGTACGGTCGTCGCTTTACCATAATCACAGACCATAAACCTTTGACATCGCTTTTTCATCCGACCAAGCCTGTACCTCCACGTACAGCGCAGAAATTCAGTCGCTGGTCTATTTTCCTCTCGCAGTACCGCTACGATATCTTCCATCGGTCCACTGCTAAGCACGGAAACGCCGATGCGTTGTCCCGCTTGCCTGTTGCTGAGGATAGGGCATTCGATTCCTCCGAACTTGCTTGCATGTTCATTGATGCGGAAACCGATGTCGTGGTCGAATCGTTTCAGATTGATTTTCGTCGTGTAGCTACAGCCTCAGCTGCCGACCCTGGCCTTGCTACCGTTCTGCGTTTTGTTGCTACGCAATGGCCCTTGTCAAAGTCACGGATCGGGGACCCGTTCGTTCGCCGATTTTTTGTTCACAAGGAGAGACTTTTTGTACGACGTGGTGTTTTGCTGTTGCGTTCTGATAATGATCAGTCCAGGGTCGTGGTACCACGTTCGTTACAGTCCTCTGTCTTACAGCTTCTCCACCAAGGACATTGGGGTATAGTGAGAACGAAACAACTTGCTCGTCAGCGCTGTACTTGGTTCGGAATCGATGCCGCGATTACGAATATGTGCTCTTCTTGCAGGGTGTGTGCCAAACAACAATCAGCACCACCGCGGGAGTTCTTTGCATGGCCAAAAGCCACATCCCCTTGGCAACGCTTACACATCGATTTTGCTGGTCCATTCTGGAACGCTCGATGGTTGGTTGTGGTAGATTTATTCAGTAATCTTCCTTTTGTTGTCCGGATGTCTTCGACGACGTCATCTGCCACCATCCAAGTGTTAATCGCTATCTTTTGCATTGAAATGTCCGCAATTCATGTCCGCGGAATTTCAGTCAATCTGCAAGGCCAATGGTATTCAACATCTGACGTCCGCGCCGTTTTCGCCACAGTCAAACGGTGCAGCTGAACGATTGGTCAGGACTTTCAAGTCACAGATGTTGAAGTTGAGAGAGCCGCATTCTCGGGAGGACGCGTTATTGCTCTTTTTGTCCTCGTGTCGCTCTCAGCCCCGAGATGGTCGCTCGCCGGCTGAGTTGCTTCACGGTCGCCCTCATCGAACCTTGATGTCTTTGCTACATCCGCCGCATCAGGTTCCTGTGCAGCGGCAAACACCTGCTTTTGCTCCAGGCGACGTTGTCTACTATTGCCACTACCAAGGTTCACGGCGTTGGCTCGAAGGGCGCATTCTTCGCTGCCACGGACGCGCTACGTATCTGGTTTTGGGGGCCTCTGGTGAGGTGCGTCGGCATCTAAATCAGCTGCGCCTCTGTCGTCGCACGGGGTCTGTCGCTCGCCGTCTGCTTTCAGCGACGGTGCCGCCCGGTCGGCGCCCCGGGGACCCCTCTACTGGCTCGCCTCAGCCCCAGGTGTTACCGACGCTGCCTTCCATTTTGCCCCATGGCGACGCGCCGCCGACGCGGCCGCCACCGCGGCCGCCGCCGCCTGTTCTGCCGCCGGCGACGCCCGCAGTGGACGCGTCGCTGCAACCGCCGGGCGCCTCCCTGAGTCACGTGCCGCCGATCGCTTCCCGTGACCAGTTGTCCTCCGCCATGGAACTCTTGCCCGCTCCGGACCATATGTCGTCTTCGCCCGTCGGGTGCCCCGGCCCGATGGAGGTCGACCCTTCGGCCCCTCCTGTCTCTCTACGGGCGCATACACCGCATATTGGCGTGCACCCTGGAGCAGGTTTTCAGGCGTTTCCTAGCTCCCCGCGCTCCGAATGGCAGGATGCGGGTGGCACAGCCTCGCCTGTTGTATCCCCACCTCGTCGCATACGTCAACATGGAATCCTCCCCACGGTGGGCGGAAGCCTTATGCCACAACCGTACGCCGATTTGCGGGGGAGGAATGTGGTGTCACCGCCAGACACCACACTTGCTAGGTGGTAGCCTTTAAATCGGCCGCGGTCCGGTAGTATACGTCGGAACCGCGTGTCGCCACTATCAGTGATTGCAGACCGAGCGCCGCCACTCGGCAGGTCTAGACAGACTTCCTAGCACTCGCCCCAGTTGTACAGCCGACTTTGCTAGCGATGGTTCACTGACAAAATACGCTCTCATTTGCCGAGACGATAGTTAGCATAGCCTTCAGCTACGTTATTTGCTACGACCTAGCAAGGCGCCATTATCAGTTACGACTGATACTGTGAATCATCTAATGTCAAGAGCGACGTTCGTCATTAATGGATTAAAGTTAAGTATTCCACCAGGTACGTCCGTTTTTCTCAATTCTAATTCCCTTGTCATGTTCCAGACCTCACGCCAGCCTGCGTGAGTTAAAACACGTGTATTTCGGCCTCCTGTAGTAACGGTGTTGGCTCTCCTGCCAACCACAACCTCCAGCATTTAAAACACCGCATCGGGGGAGAGATATACGCTTCACAACACAGCAGTAAACCATCACCTTGACCTTTTCGGGTAATGCATCATCCTCGAAGGCCAAGACGAAGACAGTGGTGACTTCCTGATTATCCCTCAGATCTCAATGGATGCGCCAGAGAAAGTGAACACCTTATTGTTCTAGCTTGGTGGGAGTTCATTGTCAGACTGCAAAAGAAGATCCTTGTGGAATATAATGCCCTAGACCATATTTAAACTCTTATGGGGCGCTATGGTAACTGAAACATCCCCCAACTTTACACAAGCAAGTAACCGTCATGACTGGACAAAGGATGCTGTTTCTTTCAAAACTGCCCCAGAGCACATTTTCGACAAGCCCTCACCTCCCCAAACTTGTCCTCTAAATGCTCCACAAAAAACTGAGGCTTTGTTGATATTAATGATTGCCCATCAACTTATGTACAGGTGAGGTACTGGGGTGAATAACCTTCGCTGCCATCTTTAGCCATTTGTTCCTCTCATGGAGTGGCCAGGGAAGGGAACGCTCTTGGGTCGTATTTTCTTCGGTTGAGGTTTGACCTAGATCGCTTAGAGACTGCTGCTGGAGACCCCCTACTGAGAGATGATATACCACGCTTCATTGCATGTCTTCCGCCCTGATGCAACCCACTCCAACCAAGGGCCCTCCCCATGGGCGCCACCCAGCCTCAGTAAGGGCCACCTGGCAGGATGGCCATTGCTGGGAGTTCCGATGCCCCAGGGAGATAGGCATCTACTACTTGGCATATGTGGGGAGTTAACGGCTCAGGCATCAGCAGAGCAATCACTGTGTTGCAGGGCCACTGTGCTGGATATTAGGTACCAGGAAGTCCATGATCGTCAGATCCGCACAAAGTGACACTGCACAGTGCATGGCGGAAACCAAACCCAGGAATGTATCCACGCCCAAGAGATGGAGAACGAGTGGGACTGCAATGCAACGATGAGTAAGCAGGCAAAATTTCTCAATGCACGAGGGACACAATCCACCATGTAAGGTGCCCTTCCGTAATTGGCTCGCTCTTTTGAAAAATTTTGAAATATGGAGGTAAAACCCGAGGGGGGACCATCACACAAAGGTCGAAATGTGTGAGACTCATTTTAGTCACCTCTTATGGCAGACAGGAATACCACAGGCATATTCTAACCCACATCGCAAAGATGAAATAAACCTCTATAAAAAAAAAAGCAATCTCAAGGTGTGCTGCATGCTAAGGAGATGCATGAGTGTTGAGATGGAACAGTCATTAGCAGGCAAACTCTGAGGAATCTGCCGCACCTCAGTTGTATAAGGCTTACTCAGGCACATGGGACTCTGTCTGAGAGGACGCTTATTTCCCTAGCTACTCGTGGGACCGAGATGGAACCCTCAAAATCTTCTTCCCTTCACTGGAAAGGGTGTACTGCCTGGGAGTTCTCACGCTCCTTCATCAAAAAGAATGCAGTAGGCTAGTCATTGTGATAATCAACTTGTTATCAGTAACGGGCCTCAAGGAGTCATGAATTATAATGGCTTTGTAGTGATCAAGAGGAAGGTGGGGACGTTTTAAAAAATGTCTCCCTCCTATATACATAAAGGCTTAGAACGACTGGCTGGTACCTTAAAGTCTGTTAAGCAGTTGCAAATTGGCTCCTTGCTTGTCGAGACTAACTGTGCAAAGCAGCTGGAACTTCTTATTAAGTCACAGAAATTGGGTGAGTACAACATTATTGTTGAGTTGCATAACTCCCAGAACTCCAGCAAAAGTGTGGAAACCTGCCGTTATATTATGGACATTGACATTGCTGAACTGAGACAAGAATGGACCCCACAGGGGATCATAGATGTGGAAAAAAAAGGACACACAAGACCAATGTACAGACTGAGAAGGACGCCACTTTTGTTGTGGCTTTCAATTCTCCAACACTACCTGAACACATTATGGCAGGTTTCCTCCGACTTAGGGCTCTGCCCTATGTACCTAACCCTATTTGATGCTTCAAATGCCAGCATTTTGGCCATTTGACTCTAAATTGCGGAGGTGAAGCGAATTATGGGAAGTGTGGAAAGGCAGCCAGTGAAGTTGAGACTGACTGTCCGTCTCCAGCAGTCTGCATTAGCTGCTCTGGAAGCCATCCAATCTGGAGCTGAGCCTACCCTGTTTTTGCAGAGGATCGCAGAATTCAAGAAATCAAAGTGACCAAGCGGATCCCCTATGCAGAAGCCAAAAAGGAGTATCAGGATATGAAACGCGCCGTCTTTGCCACTTCTTATGCTTCCTTGGTGCAGGAACCTGTCATTAAGATTTACGCTTTGAGTCAGACGATGTCCAGTGAGCCATTCTTTACTACTAGCACCTGTACTTGCACCTGCATGTGCCAAAGCCGATTGAAAGACATAGCACACCAGCCAGCTTCGATGGAAGACGCCAATAATGCTTCTGCAGCATACAGCCCAAAGGCACCCAAAAGCAGAGTGCCTCTCAACACCAAATTTCTTCAAAGACAGGTGGCTCTCACTGCCCTCATTCTGCCTCATCCTTGCTGGGAAAGGGAGCAGGAAAAGAAACTCAACATTCGTATTGAAAGCTGACCCAGGTACCATAAGACGTCATTCTGGCACGTCTGACTGATGATGAGGACATCCTGGATTTTTATGCCTCGTCACCAGACCCAGTCAGCCCCACCACTATGCCTTGCTCTACAAGCGCCTCACCACTTTGGTGCAAAGACAGGGCTAAATCGAGACCACATTGATGAAATGGCTACCATACTCCAATGGAATATCAATGGATACAGAACTCATCTGGAGGAATTGAGAGTCCTTGTACTGGAGAGAGCGTTTTGCCTTTGCCGTTTTGCCTTTGCCTACAAGGGACATACGTGTACTTGGAGGCTATCACCTTTACAGAAAAGATGATCTTACTGGTGATAGGGCAAAAGGTGAGGTTTCAGTGTTCGTAAAGGACACTTTTCACTCCTCACTCCTTAAAAACAACACTACAAACAGTTGCTGTTCAGATAGTGGCCCACGTTGACTTCACAGTGTGCTCTTTGTACCTACCACTTCATGAGTCTCTTAAAAGTGCGGTTCACACTCATCCTTTTGATGAACTCCCCTGTCCCTTCCTCCTTTTGGTGGATTTCAATGCACACAGTGCACTATGGTGTTCTCACACCACTCACCCCAAGTGTCGGGTGCTTGCGGATCTACTGCACACAACAGATCTCATACTATTGAACATGGGTCAAGCTGCTAAAATGTCAGGTTCGTCTACCACCATAGATCTCTCCTTCAGCTCGCCTACTATTGGGGACACTGCTCAGTGGCTAGTGGACGATGACCTTCATGGTAGTGACCATTTTCCTATATGGATCCATGTGCCTGATCGAACAGATCCTGAAATAAAGGCACCGAGATGGTTGTTCAAAAAGGTTAACTGGATACTTTACAGGCGGTTAGTTGTTTTCTAGCAATGTGATGCCATCCAGGACTGGGTGGATCACATTACAGCTGTGATTCACCATGCCACTGATGCATCCATCCCAAAGTCTGTGGAAATGCCTAGGAACCGACCTGTCCCTTGGTGGAACGATGAGTGTCGTTTTGCAATCAGGAACAGGATAGCAGCAATACGCAGATTCAGTCGATGCCATGCAGATGAGGATCTTGCAAACTTTTGAATGGCATGTGCAAAGGTGAAGAGAATAATTTGGCAGAGTATGCAGAGGTCTTTGCAAGGGTTCCTGAAATCCATGAATAAATTGACACCCACACGTAAAGTATGGGAAGCCTTTAGAAGGCTCTCAAGGCACAACTCTCGACCACCAATAGCAGAAGTACGAATACAGGGGTCTCTTGTAACATCGACGAGGGATATAGCTCAGAAATGGCTGAATCATATAAATCCATTACGGCCGATTCCAGCCAGAATACCAGCTTCTGTCAATATCGGGAGGAACAGGAGAATGCTCATCTTGGTTTCTGTTCCACCAACATCGATGAATACAAACAGCCTTTCTCTCTGTGGGATCTGGATTCTGCATTGCCATTTGCTTGTGATACGTCCCCTGGAAATGACCTTACAACCTACATCATGCTGCAACAGTTGGACTGACAGCCAAAGGAGGTCCTCATTCAGCTCTTCAACAAAATTTGGATAACTGCCAGCTTTCCCAAGTCGTGGAAGTATTCTATTTTAATCCCAATTTTAAAATCAGGACCCTGGTAGTTATCATAGTATTAGCCTGACAAGCTACGTAGACGTATGGTCAATTGGCGCCTAGTATGGGTACTGGAAACCAGGTCCCTACTCAGTCGCTACCACTGTGAGATCAGGAGGTACCACTCCACTCCCGATAACTTGACCCTGCTCGAGGCTGCAGTTCAACAACCTTTCCTTCGTAAGCAACACCTTATCGGTGTTTTCTCCGATTTGGAAAAGGCCTATGACACTACCTGGGGGCATAATATTTTGTTGCAGCTCCATCAGTGGGGATTCCGTGGACGTCTACTGACCATCATACAGTCCTTTCTCTCGGACATATATTTTAGACAAAGGGTTGGGAATGTCCTGTCTCACCATTTTAAGCAGGAGAATGGTGTCCCTGAATGGAGTGTTTTAAGTGCCACCACTGCAAGCAGTAGTGTTGCAACCACGATGCCCAGTACTATGTTCCTTGTCTGTGGATGATTTCTCCACCTTCCGTTCATCCTCCAGCTTCACCACAGCTACTCGGCAACTGCAGTTGACGATCAGGTGGTTGGAGAATTGATCTTGTACCACAGGTTTTAAATTCTCATCAGAGAAAACAGTTTGTGTCGATTTTAATCATTCCCGCTGTCTGTTTAATTTCCCCATTTTAAAACTAGGGGACACTGTTCTCACTTTTAAGGAAATGGTGAAGTATCTGGGTCTTATATTTGATGAGACGTTACCATGGTTGTCACACATTAAAGAAGTGAAACAGAGATGTCTCGAGGTCTTAAACACCCTTAAATGTGTCAGTTGAAGGTCTCGGGGAGCTGACAGAGTACGTCTGCTCCAACTTTATAAGCCCTTTGTGTGACACCGGCTTGAATATGGATGCCAGATTTATGGGTCAGCAAGGCCTTAATACCTTAAAATGCTGGATGCAGTTCACCTCAAGCGTATTTGGGTGTCAACAGTGGCCTATCGCACGAACCCTGTTGCTAGTTTGTGTGCGCAGGCTGGTGAGACTCCACTGTCTATTCGACGTCTTCTTCTCGTGGTACGCCAAGCATATAGAGCATTCTCCATTCCTATATCACTAGCATCCAGCTACATTATTCAGCCACCACTGTAATGGCTGTTCGATCATCGACCACAAGCAACATGGCCATTTGGGATCCGTGCAAAAGAGAGCCAGGAGTGGAGTAGGGTACACCCTGGCTACCACCAAGGCCCAGATCGCTTTCAGAACTGACTGCTCACAAGAAGCATTGTGCCCCAGACTCAGTTTTTAATATTAAATTTAATGAAATTTTACGTAGCCACCCAGATTTTATTTCTGTCTACACGGATGAATCTAAGCAGGGATATGTTTTCGGTTGTTCCGTCGTGTTCCCCGACATTGTCCTCAAAATGCTGTTTTCAGTTTATTTCATTGAACTGTCTGCTATCCTGAGGGCAATGGAGCAGGTGATATGGTGTTGTGACAAAAAAATTATCGTCTGCTCCGACTCTCAAAGTGGCCTTCTCTCTGTTGGACAGATGTATGATGGTGCAACAAGTGCAGGATGCTCTCCTACTCTTGCGAAGGCAAAACAACGAAGTCATTTTTGGCTGGGTTCCAGTACACACAAGACACCCAGGGAAACAAACTCTCTGCTGCTAAGGAAGCTTGCTCCCTTCCTCCTCCTGCCCACTGCTCAGTCCCTCTACGGGCTGTCACTTCATTTGTGACTAGCAGGACCCATATGTTGGCGGGAGTCCCAGTGGCTGGAGCTGAGGAACAATAAACTACGTTCCACCAAGACTTAAGTGCGACCATGGATCACCTCCTTCGACTCGCAATGGCGTGAAGAAGTAGCCCTTACTAGGCTTAGAGTGGGACATTGTCCATTGAGGCATGGCTTCCTTTCATGTCGCGAGGAGCCCCCAGTATGTCAAAGATGCAGGATATAGCTGTCAGTGTAATATCTTTTAAATGATCGTGTTTTATATGACGACATGAGAGTTGAACTGGACGTCCCACAGGATCTTCCCTCTATTTTAACTAATAACGAGGCGAATGTTATTCATGTCTTAAAATTTTGTGTGATGTCTGGAGTTCTTCCCAAAAAACTTGCTGTAAGATCTTAATGTGTCACAGAGTGGCTGGGTCATGAATTATTTATAAGTTTTCATCCAGCCATGGTTATTTGTCCCTTTTTAACATCATCTTTACAGGAATTTTCTACATGATTTTATTTAGTTATCCCGCTGTGTCTCACTGGGGTTTTATTATGGGCTTTCCTGGACCTCATCTATTTGGGGTTGCTTTATTTTTCCTGTGGTGGGATCAAACGTAGTATTCCAGTTTATTGATCTCCTTCCACTGACTGTGAAAATCTTCTCCAGTAAAACATTAAAAGGCAATGATGACCTAGCAGTTTATCACCCTCCACCATAAACCACCATCATCATCAATTCCACCAAAAAGCAGTCAAAATCAGAATAAACATTGCAGCCCCAACACCCAGGTCACCATGCTGTAAAGGACAAGAAATTTAGTACATTTCGCAAGTCAAATAAATTATTCCACTGTGAACTTGATGAATATAACTGGTAAGAATGTAAGGCAAAAGAAGGATATACCAAAAGAAAGAAGATTTTCCCAGCAACTCCTGTAGTCAGTATGTTGGATGTGGTGGTTGCCTTCCACCAAAAACCCAGTCGATGGAAAAATAAACATTGCACACATACAGTGGAGTCTCGCTGCTGTGAGGAAGAAAAGAGTCATTACATTTTATAAATCAAATAGATCATTCTTAGTGACCATAGGAATATGACTTCTAAAACTTTAATGCAAACGAAGGAAACACCTAAACAAATTAATTGTTCTTAGTAAACATACGGATCTGACAATCAAAAATAAAAGACAAAGGAAGGACATAACTAAACAAAGCAGATTTATCAAGTTCCAAAAATCTGTTGGTTAGTATGGTGCATATGGCGTCTCTTGTCCACCAAAATCCCACTGAAGGGAGAATAAACATTGTAGCACACCATCAGAACACCCCGTTGTAAAGGGCAAGCCGGCCGCGGTGGTCTCGCGGTTCTAGGCGCTCAGTCCGGAACCGTGCGACTGCTACAGTCGCAGGTTCGAATCCTGCCTCGGGCATGGATGTGTGTGATGTCCTTAGGTTAGTTAGGTTTAAGTAGTTCTAAGTTCTAGGAGACTAATGACCACAGTAGTTGAGTCCCATAGTGCTCAGAGCCATTTTTTTGTAAAGGGCAAAAACTTTACAACATTTCGCAAATCAAGTCAATTACTTCACTGCTAACTTGATACATATAATTGATAAGAATGTAAAGCAAAATACATACATAATAAAATATAGAAGATAGGCTGGTAGTCGGTATGAGGGAGGTGGTGGTTCCCTTCCACCTAAAACCCCGTTGATGGATGGTTGGTCTGTGAGGGGTTGAAGGAAACAGATTACAAAGGCCATCGTTTCCTTGTTTCAGGACCATAAAAGTCTACAAGGAATAAAAAAAGAAGATTGTTCTTAGTGAACTTACGGATATGACTGTTAAGAATATAAAGCAAAAGAAGGGCATACCGAAAGAAAGAACATTTATCAAAGATCTCCCATAGTCAGTATGGTGGATGAAGTGTCTCTGTTCCACCAAAAATCCAGTCGATTGGAGAATAAACATTGCAGTCCTTTAACCTGATCACCCTGGTGTAGAGGACAAATTATTTACTACATTTCGTAAATGAAAGATCATTCTTAGTTGAACCCTGAGGATGTACTTTTAAAAATAATAGTACGGAGGAAGGATGTTGTTGTTGATGTGGTCTTCAGTCCTGAGACTGGTATGATGCAGCTCTCCATGCTACTCTATCCTGTGCAAGCCTCTTCGTCTCCCAGTAGCTACTGCAACCTACATCCTTCTGAATCTGCTTAGTGTATTCATCTCTTGGTCTCCCTCTACGATTTTTACCCTCCACGCTGTCCTCCAATGCTAAATTTGTGATCCCTTGATGTCTCTACATCTACATCTACATCTACATCCGTACTCCGCAAGCCACCTGACGGTGTGTGGCGGAGGGTACCCTGAGTACCTCTATCGGTTCTCCCTTCTATTCCAGTCTCGTATTGTACGTGGAAAGAAGGACTGTCGGTATGCTTCTGTGTGGGCTCTAATCTCTCTGATTTTATCCTCATGGTCTCTTCGCGAGATATACGTAGGAGGGAGCAATATACTGCTTGACTCTTCGGTGAAGGTATGTTCTCGAAACTTCAACAAAAGCCCGTACCGAGCTACTGAGCGTCTCTCCTGCAGAGTCTTCCACTGGAGTTTATCTATCATCTCCGTAACGCTTTCGCAATTACTAAATGATCCTGTAACGAAGCGCGCTGCTCTCCGTTGGATCTTCTCTATCTCTTCTATCAACCCTACCTGGTGCGGATCCCACACTGCTGAGCAGTATTCAAGCATTGGGCGAACAAGCGTACTGTAACCTACTTCCTTTGTTGTCGGATTGCATTTCCTTAGGATTCTTCCAATGAATCTCAGTCTGGCATCTGCTTTACCGACGATCAACTTTATATGATCATTCCATTTTAAATCACTCCTAATGCGTACTCCCAGATAATTTATGGAATTAACTGCATCCAGTTGCTGACCTGCTATTTTGTAGCTAAATGATAAGGGACCTATCTTTCTATGTATTCGCATCACATTACACTTCGCTACATTGAGATTCAATTGCCATTCCGTGCACCATGCGTCAATTCGCTGCAGATCCTCCTGCATTTCAGTACAATTTTCCATTGTTGCCACCTCTCGATACACCACAGCATCATCTGCAAAAAGCCTCAGTGAACTTCCGATGTCATCCACCAGGTCATTTATGTATATTGTGAATAGCAACGGTCCTATGACACTCCCCTGCGGCACACCTGAAATCACTCTTACTTCGGAAGACTTCTCTCCATTGAGAATGACGTGCTGCGTTCTGTTATCTAGGAACTCCTCAATCCAATCACACAATTGATCTGATAGTCCGTATGCTCTTACTTTGTTCATTAAACGACTATGGGGAACTGTGTCAAACGCCTTGCGGAAGTCAAGAAACACGGCATCTACCTGTGAACCCGTGTCTAAGGCCCTCTGAGTCTCGTGGACGAATAGCGCGAGCTGGGTTTCACACGATCGTCTTTTTCGAAACCCATGCTGATTCCTACAGAGTAGATTTCTAGTCTCCAGAAAAGACATTATACTCGAACATAATACGTGTTCCAAAATTCTACAACTGATCGACGTTAGAGATATAGGTCTATAGTTCTGCACATCTGTTCGACGTCCCTTCTTGAGAACGGGGATGACCTGTGCCCTTTTCCAATCCTTTGGAACGCTTCGCTCTTCTAGAGACCTACGGTACACCGCTGCAAGAAGGGGGGCAAGTTCCTTCGCGTACTCTGTGTAAAATCGAACTGGTATCCCATCAGGACCAGCGGCCTTTCCTCTTTTGAGCGATTTTAATTGTTTCTCTATCCCTCTGTCGTCTACTTCGATATCTACCATTTTGTCAACTGTGCGACAATCTAGAGAAGGAAGCACAGTGCAGTCTTCCTCTGTGAAACAGCTTTGGAAGAAGACATTTAGTAATTCGGCCTTTAGTCTGTCATCCTCTGTTTCAGTACCATTTTGGTCACAGAGTGTCTGGACATTTTGTTTTGATCCACCTACCGCTTTGACATAGGACCAAAATTTCTTAGGATTTTCTGCCAAGTCAGTACATAGAACGTTACTTTCGAATTCATTGAAAGCCTCTCGCATAGCCCTCCTCACACTACATTTCGCTTCGCGTAATTTTTGTTTGTCTGCAAGGCTTTGGCTATGTTTATGTTTGCTGTGAAGTTCCCTTTGCTTCCGCAGCAGTTTTCTAACTCGGTTGTTGTACCACGGTGGCTCTTTTCCATCTCTTACGATCTTGCTTGGCACATACTCATCTAACGCATATTGTACCATGGTTTTGAACTTTGTCCACTGATCCTCAACACTATCTGCACTTGAGACAAAACTTTTGTGTTGAGCCGTCAGGTACTCTGTAATCTGCTTTTTGTCACTTTTGCTAAACAGAAAAATCTTCCTACCTTTTTTAATATTTCTATTTACGGCTGAAATCATCGACGCAGTAACCGCTTTATGATCGCTGATTCCCTGTTCTGCATTAACTGATTCAAATAGTTCGGGTCTGTTTGTCACCAGAAGGTCTAATATATTATCGCCACGAGTCGGTTTTCTGTTTAACTGCTCAAGGTAGTTTTCAGATAAAGCACTTAAAAATATTTCACTGGATTCTTTGTCCCTGCCACCCGTTATGAACGTTTGAGTCTCCCAGTCTATATCCGGCAAATTAAAATCTCCACCCAGAACTATAACATGGTGGGGAAATCTACTCGAAATATTTTCCAAATTATTCTTCAGGTGCTGAGCCACAACAGCTGCTGAGCCCGGGGGCCTATAGAGACATCCAATTACCATGTCTGAGCCTGCTTTAACCGTGACCTTCACCCAAATCATTTCACAATTCGAATCTCCGTCAATTTCCTTCGATACTATTGCACTTCTTATCGCTATAAACACGCCTCCCCCTTCACTGTCCAGCCTATCTCTGCGGTATACATTCCAATCAGAGTTCAGGATTTCATTACTGTTTACGTCTGGTTTCAGCCAACTTTCTGTTCCTAGTACTATATGGGCGTTGTGACCGTCTCAGAACATGTCCTACCAACCGGTCCCTTCTTCATGTCAAGTTATGCCACAAGCTCCTCTTCTCTCCAGTTATATTCAATACATCCTCATTAGATATGTGATCTACCCATCTAATCTTCAAAACCCTTCTGTAGCACCACATTTCGAAAGCTTCTATTATCTTCTTGTCCAAACTATTTATCGTCCACGTTTCACTTCCATACATGGCTACACTCCATACAAATACTTTCAGAAACGACTTCCTGACACTTAAATCTACTCGATGTTAACAAATTTCTCTTCTTCAGAAACGCTTTCCTTGCCATTGCCAGTCTACATTTTATATCCTCTCTACTTCGACCATCATCAGTTAATTTTACTCCCCAAATAGCAAAACTCCTTGACTGCTTTAAGTGTCTCATTTCCTAATCTAATTCCCTCAGCATCACCCGACTTAATTCGACTACATTCCATTATCCTCGTTTTGCTTTTGTTGATGTTCACCTTATATCCTGCTTTCAAGACACTGTCCATTCCGTTCAACTGCTCTTCCAAGTCCTTTGCTGTCTCTGATTCTTGAGTATCTTTAATTTATCTGTGATTCTATCAGGTAGGACTGATAGACGGGATAGAGGAGATCCAACGAAGAGCGGCGCGTTTCGTTACCGGACCGTTTAGCTGGCGAGAGACCGTTACGGAGATGCTACTGGCTGACGTTACAAGAGAGGCGCTGTGCATCACGGAGAGATTTACACTGAAATTTCAGGACAGCACTTTTCAAGAGAGGTCGGACAACATATTACTTCCACACACAAACATCTCGCGTATTGACGACGAGGAGAAAATTCGAGAAATTAGAGCCAATACAGAGGCTTACCGACAATCATTCTTCCCACGCACTACTCCCGAGTGGAACAGGGTTGAAGGGATCAGATAGTGGTACCTAAAGTACCCTACGACACTCACCGTGCCGAGTATGATGTAGATGTTGATGTAGGTGAACTGGTAGAAACCTGCGTTATATTTGTGACTTGAAACTTGTAAGAGAGGAATCCGAATTTTTTATTTAAGTACTGTTGGAGTCGAAGCTAATTTTAGACTGTGAAGAGGGGGTGGGGTTATGGGGGGAGAGTGGGGCTCAAAATTAAGTTATTTCGATTCTGGGAAACACACACAGACATACAGAGAGAGGGTAAACACTTTTACGCAACCTGCTTACAAATAATTTACATTTGTTGCACATAGCGCCAGGATTAACTGAATGCATTCCAGAGAATGACTGCACCAGCTGAGTGGTACTAAACGTACAAGGCAGTCACTGCCATGAACACAATGTTTGCAGGCTGCGAGCATTAACTTGCCAGACAGTAGATTATGAACATAAAACTGATCAGAAACTTAATATGGGTCAGCGACATTAAAGACAAACTCAACTAGTTTCTTATCTATTCCAAGCCACTGACAACCGAAAGAAGCACAATTTCAGTTACAATAGGGGTTTTGACTATGATTGATCATGAAGGAAATGGCTGCCGCAGAGGTTGCAGAATACGAGAAACTGCATGTAGTACAACCACTTAACGTTTTTCACATATACTGACACGTCTAACAAAAACACAACAGCCTTAACATCCTCGACGAACATAAAAATCACACATTTTCGCAACTACTTATGAGCACCACCGCTATCGATCACGTGTCAGTCTCCTCTTGCGCTACAAGAGTTGATTATCTCTTACCTCTACGCCGAGAAAACTTTCTGCTGGACGCTGGAAAAATGGCTCTGAGCACTATGGGACTTAACTTCTGAGGTCATCAGTCCCCTAGAACTTAGAACTACTTAAACCTAACGAACCTAAGGACAGCATACACATCCATGCCCGAGGCAGGATTCGAACCTGTGACCGTAGCGGTCGCGCGGTTCCAGACTGTAGCGCATAGAACCGCTCGGCCACCCTGGCCGGCGGGCGCTGGAAACCTACAATAAGAACTTCTGTTGTAGAACTCTGTTATAAAATAGTGGAAGCTTCAAATTCGCCTCGTTAAGTGACTGTCGAAGACAGAGCAAACAACACAAGTGTCGCAAAGCCACAGCAGCTCGTATACATAAGCCGTTCAAAGAGCAATTGTTCGTCGCGGGAAAACACTCAAAGAGTAAATAATACGTGGCGGGAAAAACAATCTCGTAGTGAATGTGACTGAAAGTTGCCCATCAGTCGTACAGAATTTTGACATGAACTAAAAATCAAATATATTAACTGAAGCAATGTATTGTTTTGTAAACAACAACGTCGATTGCACTAGCCCTCTGTCAGCCTGTATGTTTACAGAAATAATCCCCGCAAATTTTTTCATCAATTGATATGACACTATTTATAAAGACCACAGATTAGACAATTGAACTTGCGTGTCTCAGCGCTGCAGCCTGAACTTTTTAGCCGACAGTTTGTCACACCGATAGCTAAACATGCTGTCGAAAGAACCGTGAATATTACTTTTTCTTTCTTTCTTACAGATCTGCGTATTAAAGAAATAAACTTCTGCTAAACCCCTTGTTTATTCACATAAAAATCAATATTTACACGTGATTCGTTTGGTTCTGGACCATTCACGATTTATTCCTGTTGGGTATGTGGGTTTTAAAAGTAGTCTCATGACAAGGTGTAGTATCAGGAATAAGGAAATGTGTCAAAGACTAAAGGGAACACTCAGCAGTCCACATCATTCACAATTGACACTTGCTTACCCAGTGGCAACACAATAAGTTTAAATGATAACGCAGTGAACGACCTACTAAGGCCTCACATTGATTTCTTGTCTAAAATGCTCAGACTATGTGCTAGCCAACATCAAGAAAACGAGATATTTCCCACTTCTACGGAATATTATTATTATACAAGGTCCGATCAAAAAGTTTACGTCTGAAGGCGTTACTGCAGCGTATATGCAATGTAGCGCAACACCGATGCGAGTATATAAGCACCGACATGTAGGCGAGGGACTGATGTAGCATTCGTGTCTTCCCGACGTGTATGTAGTAAATGCTGAAACGTGAACTATGACGACGCTATCACCAAATGCGTCCAAAGAGGAACAACGTGCTGTTGTTCTTTTCTGCCGAAGGTCAAACGGCGGTAGACATCCATCGGAGTATGAAGAGTGTGTATGGGGAAGCATGTCCGTAGAAAGCTACCGTTGTGGAATGGCACAACAATTTCCGTGCTGATCGCGACTCGGCACACGATCCCTGTCGACCTGCGAGGCCGGACTCATTTCAATGAACGGCAAATCTACTTCACTGGGGAAGGGTACCTGCGCCTCGCAGGAAATTGTGTAGGATTTTTCTTCGATGGTTGTTCTACAATGGCAGGCAGAGAGAGCAGTGTACAGGCCATTTTCCAGAAAGAAATATTATCGATCCTCAGAATTTCTTTGCTCAAGCCGCAGACTCAACCTTGTGGGTAACGACGTAAACGCAGTGCCAGAAATTACGATTACTGTTGTCACTGTAAACGATGCTATAAACTTTTTTTGGAGAATCCACTACACACTGGAAATACGTTTCCAATTTATCACGAATGTGAGAGACGAGATAGTGTGAAAAAATATAAAATCGTCACACTATATTTTTGAACATTTCCCAGGCATTGTGAGAACCCTAGAGAAATTGTCTGCAAACGGAAATTATGCAACGAGAATATCTACGATCAGCTGCATTCAGCCATACCAAACCAGTGCTCATCTTACTTTTTCAGACAATAAGCAATTACTCAGCAGTTATGGAATAGTACTTCACGCGATATTGGCAACGCCTGTATTATTCCTAATTAAGATTCAGTGTTTCTTCGGACATGCACTGAAGCGACTAAGTCGTTATGAAATATACGAAATGTATCCGCAGTTGTGAATATGGACAATCATCAGCTGTATAATGGAATGACGACAGTGAAAACTTGTGCCGGACCGACGCTCAATCCTTGATTGCCAGCCTATCTCCAGCCGTCGCCTTACCATTTGACTACCCTAGCACGATAAATGGCCACACCCGAACTTCCATATATCGTCAACCATCAGAATACAACCTGTACTAGTACATCCATTATCTATATTCCAGTGGAGAGGAGACATTTCACTTGAAGGTCGCTTGCCCAGAATCGGCGAATAAATACGATAGTGCAGAATGGATGGAGACTCATCGTGAAATGTAGAAGAAATTTCAGGTGTGCACAAGGGAAGTATGTATGGGACCCTTCCTGTCGATAGCGGCCATTACTTCGTGCGAATAAAGAGCTAGCTGCGTTGCACAAGAGCGATGTTTTCTGAAGCCATGCTGATTACGTGTCAATAGATCGTTCCCTTCGAGGTGATTCATAATGTTTGAATACAGTATATGCTCCAAAACCCTACAGCAAACCGACGTCAATGATATAGGTCTGTAGTTAAATGGATAAATCCTACTACCCTTCTTGAACACTGGTGCGACCTGTGCAATTTTCCAATCTGTAGGTACAGATCTATCGGTGAGCGAGCGGTTGTATATGAGTGCTAAGTAGGGAGCTATAGTATCAGCGTAATCTGAAAGGAATCTAATCGGTATACAATCTGGACCTGAAGACTTGCCCGTATCAAGCGATTTGAGTTGATTCGCAACCCCTAAGGTATCTGCTTCTAAGAAACTCATGCTAGCAGATGTTCGTGTTTCAAATTCTGGACTATTCCATTCGTCTTCCCTGGTGAAGGAATTTCGGAAAACTGCGTTTAATAACTCCGCTTTAGCGGCACAGTCGTCGGTAACAGTACCATCGGCGCTGCGCAGTGAAGGTATTGACGGCGTCTTGCCGCTTGTGTACTTTACATACGACCACAATTTCTTCGGATTTTCTACCAAATTTCGAGACAATGTTTCGTTGTGGAACCTATTAAAGGCATCTCGCATCGAAGTACGTGCCAAATTTTGAGGGTCTATAAATTTTAGCCCATCTTCGGGATTTCGCGTTCTTCTGAACTTCGCATGCTTTTTCCGTTGCCTCTGCCACAGCGTTCGGACCTTTTTTGTGTACCACGGGGGATCCGTTCCATCTCTTACCAATTTATGAGGTATGAATATCTCAATTGCTGTTGCTACTATATCTTTGAATTTGAGCCACATCTCGTCTACATTCGCATAGTCAGTTCGGAAGGAATGGAAATTGTCTTTTAGGAAGGCTTCTAGTGACACTTTATCCGCTTTTTTAAATAAAATTATTTTGCGTTCATTTCTGATGGATTTGGAAGAAACTGTATTGAACCTAGCTACAACGACCTTGTGATCACAAATCCCTGTGTCAGTCATGATGCTCTCTATCAGCTCTGGATTGTTTGTGGCTAAGAGGTCAAGTGTGTTTTCGCAACCATTTACAATTCGCGTGTGTTCGTGGACTAACTGCTCGAAATAATTTTCGGAGAAAGCATTTAGGACAATCTCGGAAGACGTTTTCTGCCTACCACCGGTTTTGAACAAGTATTTTTGCCAACATACCGAGGGTAGGTTGAAGTCCCCACCAACTATAACCGTATGAGTGGGGTATTTATTTGTTACGAGACTCAAACTTTCTCTGAACTGTTCCGCAATTGTATCATCGGAGTCTGGGGATCGGTAGAAGGAGCCAATTATTTACTTAATTCGGCTGTTAAGTATAACCTCCACCCATACCAATTCGCACGGAGTATCTACTTCGACTTCACTACGAGATAAACCACTACTGACAGACACAAACACTCCACCACCAATTCTGCCTAATCTATCTTTCCTGAACACCGTCTGAGACTTCGTAAAAATTTCTGCAGAACTTATTTCAGGCTTTAGCCAGCTTTCTGTACCTATAACGATATCAGCTTCTGTGCTTTCTATTAGCGCTTGAAGCTCAAGGACTTTTCCAGCGCAACTACAACAATTTACAACTATAATTCCGACTGTTCCTTGATCCAAGCACGTCCTGTAATTGCCATGCACCCTTTGACATTGCAGCCCACCCCGTACTTTCCCGAGGTGTTTTAACCTAAAAAACCGCCCAGTCCACGCCACACAGCCTCCGCTACCCGTGTAGCCCCCAGCTGAGTGTAGTGAACTCCTGACCTAATCAGCGGAACCCGAAACCCCACCACCCTATGGCGCAAGTCAAGGAATCTGCAGCCAACACGGTAGCAAAACCGTCTGAGCCTCTGATTCAGACCCTCCACCCGGCTCTGCACCAAAGGTCCGCAGTCGGTTCTGTCAACGATGCTGCAGATGGTGAACTCTGCCTTCATCTCGTAAGCAAGACCGGCAGCCTTCACCAAATCAGATAGTCGCTGGAATCCAGAGAGAATTTCCTCAGATCCAAAGCGACACACGTCATTAGTGCCGACATGTGCCACCACCTGCAGCTGGCTGCACCCTGTGCTCTTCATGGCATCTGGAAGGACCCTTTCCACATCAGGAATGACTCCTCCCGGAATGCACACGGAGTGCACACTGGATTTCTTCCCCTCCTTAGCCGCCGTATCCCTAAGGGGCCCCATTACGCGCCTAACATTGGAGCTCCCAACTACCAGTAAGCCCACCCTCTGCGATTGCCCGGACCTTGAAGGCTGAGAATGATCCTCTGAAACAGGGCAGGCAGGTGCATCTGGCTCAGCCAGAGACAGTGCCTGAAACCTGTTTGTCAGACGCACCAGGGAGGCTTTCTGATCAGCCTCCGGGGACGCCTTTCGCTCCCTGCCACGCCTTGGAACGACCTCCCAATCAACCACAGGCGAGGGCTCAGCCCCACTGCGTTCAGCAACCGGGGCAACCACAGCGGCAGACCGATCTGGTGACAGACGGGACGAGGTTGACATCCCCGTGATACCCGAGTCCGGCTCCCCACAGTGGTGCCCATTGGCAACAGCCTCAAGCTGCGCGACCGAAGTCAGCGCAGATTGCAGCTGTGAGCGAAGGGATGCCAAGTCAGCCCTCAACCGAACACAGCAATCGCAGCCCCTGTCCATTCTAATCGATGTTTAACAACAGTTACTGAAACACGAGTCCGTGCCTAGATAACGCAAGCGAAACACGTAAAGAATGTATCAACTAACCTGTACAAATGCCTAACGACTGCGCTACAATCTGCTGAATTTACGATTACAGTAACTAAAACTCGAAATTGCACCTCCTATACGAAACTCACACGCAATTTAAATAAGGATCTACCAAGTAAACACTAAAGCGCGATGCTACAACTGTAAAATACTATAATACCCCCGAAATATATGAATTAAACAATGCAAGTACCCAAAAACACGCAAAGAAATTAATTAAACTATCTAACAAATAAGTAAGCTAGGGTTATACGACTTGCTGCAGCAGCTGCTTATCCAACGGCGGCAGGGAGCACAATGGCTGTGACCAACCGACACTGGCTGTTCAAAACAAAAACAGAAGACAGACGACTACGCAAATTTACACTATTCAGGTACTAAGGCGTGATGCTACAACCCTCAAATACTATAATACGCCCGAAATATATGAACTAAACAATGCAAGTACCCAAAAACACGTAAAGAAATTAATTAAACTATCTAACAAATAAGTAAGCAAGGGTTATACGACTTGCTGCAGCAGCTGCTTATCCAATGGCGGCAGGGAGCACAATGGCTGTGACCAACCGACACTGGCTGTTCAAAACAAAAACAGAAGACAGACGACTACGCAAATTTACACTATTCAGGTACTAAGGCGTGATGCTACAACCCTCAAATACTATAATACGCCCGAAATATATGAATTAAACAATGCAAGTACCCAAAAACACGCAAATAAATTAATTAAACTATCTAACAAATAAGTAAGATAGGGTTATACGACTTGCTGCTGCAGCTGCTTATACAACGGCGGCAGGGAGCACCTGTTTGGAGGCATCCTGGTCAAGCTGAACGCCTTAGACTCACTGTCCAGCGAGTGCAGCAAGGTGGAGGTTCGCTTATCTTTTGGGGTGGTGTTATGTGGGGCCGACGTGCGCCACGGGTTGTCGTGGAAGGCGCCGTAACGGCTGTACGATACATGAATGCCATCCTCCAACTGATAGTGCAACCATATCGGCAGCATACTGGCGAGGCATTCGTCTTCGTGGACGACAATTCGCGCTCCCATCGTGCACATCTTTTGAATGAGATCCTTCAGGATGACGACATCGCTCGACTAGAGTGACCAGCATCTTCTCCAGACATGAACCGTATCGAACATGCCTGGGATACACTGAAAAGAGCGTTTTAAGGGCGTGGCCCACCAACCACCCTGCGGGATCTACGCTGAATCGCCTTTGAGGAGTGGGACAATGTGAACCAACAGTGCTTTGAACTTGTGGATAGTATGCCACGAAGAATGCAGGTATGGATCAATGCAAGAGGACTTGCTACTGGGTATTAGAGGTACCGGTGTGGACAGCAATGTCGACCACCACCTCTGAATATCTTGCTGTATGTATGGTTTTCATGAGCAATAAAAAGGGAGGAAATGGCATGTATGTTGATCTCCATTCCAATTTTATGTACAGGTTCCAGAGCTCTAGGAACCGAGGTGATGCAAAACGTTTTTTGATGTATGTAGCTCAATACATTTGGTAACACTGAAGGAATTTCCACATTTTCCAAAAGCAAAAATCTGTAAGATAAGAGCTCATTTATCGAAGAAAAAGAGAAAGAACAAGAATTCTTAATGACAGCTCTAAGAAGCAGGAGTTTCTAGAGCGTACAAATGGGAAGAAAATGAACTTTCAAACTCTCAGAATTAAGCAACGCGTCCATTTCTAAACGTGTCAGAAGGCAACTTCAGCCAGAGAGCAGCTCAAGAAGGCTCTGCGATTCTTCTGATGGGTGACAGTGGTGATAATCTGAGTTTTCGCTATAAGGCATAATTAAAGATGAAAGGCGATGTTGAAAAGAAAGGACTAAGTTACACTGCAGTTGTGACTTACCTGCAGAACCCATGAAAGTTTGACAGATATTTTTCGTTTGCTGCAGGTACAGAAGCACATGAAATTAGTTTCACAGATGTCATTTGTAGGCAGACTACCGAAGACTTACACAGTCAGCGGCACAAAAGAAACTGTAGTGGTGCTTGTATTCCCTACTGACATGGATACTTACAATGCCATTGATTTTACTATGCGCAAATTCAATGTATCACATGTTTACCAAGAAAAATAAATGTTTCCAGTGTGTCTGTGGACTTCGTTTCTGTTGCTCCCTGCGGCCGACGCCAACACTCAGTGTGCGCCACGATGGGGGTGCTATCAATAATTCCGTGTGTAAAGTTTTTGTCACAACAAAACGTATGAATAAATATGGAGATTAGATGGTATAGGCTTCCTAAATGGACCGAAATAATTCACAAATATTATCAAATTTCGTCACAAACTGTTCTAAAACAAAAGCCGTGCCCACTGTGTCGCAGTCTCCCCTATTGAATTAACAGTGTTTCAGCATTTACTTCTGCTTCCATTCTTTTTAATTTTATCTCCTACTTTGGATGGTCAGGATCAGCCGCTCTGCCTCCACCGTTTCCCTTACCTTCCGGATCTCTGTAACAAAGCCCGTCACCCCAGTCTCGACGAGTTTCGAAACTGGAGAACCAAAGTCGGTGTCTGGGTTAGACCTGTGTTACTGCTACAGTTTAGTGTTGAAAAGGACTGAGAAGGTCAGCTAAGCTTAGAATTAACTTTCAACGACTTTTCTCTTTTTTAAAAAAGAAAGAAAAGCAAACAAACAATCATTCACATTTATTATTAATTTTCAAGGTTGCTGTGTACTCGTGTGCTGTTTAAAGTACTTTATACAGAAAGCGTCTTACGTGTATGTAACAGTGTAATCCACTAGCAGTTATGGATTGACGAGTATCGAAGTCGACGTATAAGCAATCACCATCAAAATACACTGAAGAGCCAAAGAAACTGGTACACCTGCCTAATATTATGCACGGCCCCTGCGAACGCACAGAAGTGTAGCAACATGATGTGGCGTGGACTCGATTAATGTCTGACGTAGTGCTGGAGGGAACTGCCACCATGAATCCCGAATAGCTGTCCATCAATCGATAAGAGTACAAGGGGGTGGAGATCTCTTCTGAACAGCATGCTGCAAGGCACCTCAGACATGCTCAATAATCTTCATGTCTGGGGAGTTTGGTGGCCAGCGGAAGTATTTAAACTCAGAAGACTGTCGCTGGAGCCACTCTGTGGCAGTTCTGGACGGGTGGGGCACCGCATTGTCCTGCTAGAATTGCTCGTGTCCGTCGGAATACATAATGGACATGAGTGGATGCATGTGATCAGACAGGACGCTTATGTACGTGTCACCTGTCAGAGACGTATCAGGGGTCCCCTATCACACCAACCAACAGTCCCTGCTGACATGCAGAGTCAGTGGATTCATGAGATTGTCTCCATACCCGTACATGTCCATCCGCTCGATACAATCTGAAACGAGACTCGTCCGACCAGGCAACATGTTTCCATTCATCAATAGTTCAATGGGTGTTGATGGGCCCAGGCGAGGCGTAAAGTTTGTGTCAAGCTGTCATCAAGACTACACGAGTGGGCCTTCGGCTCCGAAAGCCCATGTCGATGATGTTCCATTGAATGGGTCGCACGCTGACACTTGTTGATGTCCCAGCACTGAAATCTGCAGCAACCTGCGGAAGGGTCGCAGTTCTGTCACGCTGAACGAGCCTTTTCAGTCGTCATTGGTCCCTATCTTGCAGGATCTTTTTGCGGCTGCAGCGATGTCTGAGATTTGATGTTTTACCGCATTCCTGATATTCACGGTACACTCGTGAAATGGTGGCACGGGAAAATCCCCACGTCATCACTGTCTCGGCGATGCTGTGTCCCATCGCTCGTGCGCCGACTATAGCACCACGTTCAGACTCACTTAAATCTTGATAACCTACCATTGTTTCAGCAGTAGCCGATCTAATAACTGCGCCAGGCACTTGTTGTCTTATGTAGGCGTTGCCTACCGCAACGCCGTATTCTGCCTGTTTACGTATCTCTGTATTTGAATACACATGCCTATACCACTTCAGAGTAGTTGACTGTTGCACCACTCCCCATTTGGTATAGAGTCCCGTCCGCAGTACCAGTGCGTTAGCATCTTTGTTCATGTAATTTGTCTCAGCTGTGTCTACTCAGAATATGTAGACACACACACAACAGAGAAAAAAAGTACAACCCAATAACTAGTATGTGTACGTGAAAATGTTTTGCGTTGAGTGCGGGGTGGTAGACCGAACAGTGTGAAAAACTTATTGTAAATGTACTTAACGTCATCCATAGCAACCTAACAAAACATGGTAACATACATGTACCAAATTTTGTCTTAGTGAGACTGACAGTATGTCCAAATACAGGTTCGATTTTCGAATGTTTTTCATCATAAGAGACCAAACCACAGTAACTGGTTAAAAGTGGAGGACCCTTTCTGTAAATACACTCCTGGAAATGGAAAAAAGAACACATTGACACCGGTGTGTCAGACCCACCATACGTGCTAGGGACACTGCGAAAGGGCTGTACAAGCAATGATCACACGCACGGCACAGCGGACACACCAGGAACCGCGGTGTTGGCCGTCGAATGGCGCTAACTGCGCAGCATTTGTGCACCGCCGCCGTCAGTGTCAGCCAGTTTGCCGTGGCATACGGAGCTCCATCGCAGTCTTTAACACTGGTAGCATGCCGCGACAGCGTGGACGTGAACCGTATGTGCAGTTGACGGACTTTGAGCGAGGGCGTATAGTGGGCATGCGGGAGGCCGGGTGGACGTACCGCCGAATTGCTCAACACGTGGGGCGTGAGGTCTCCACAGTACATCGATGTTGTCGCCAGTGGTCGGCGGAAGGTGCAAGTGCCCGTCGGCCTGGGACCGGACCGCAGCGACGCACGGATGCACGCCAAGACCGTAGGATCCTACGCAGTGCCGTAGGGGACCGCACCGCCACTTCCCAGCAAATTAGGGACACTGTTGCTCCTGGGGTATCAGCGAGGACCGTTCGCAACCGTCTCCATGAAACTGGGCTACGGTCCCGCACACCGTTAGGCCGTCTTCCGCTCACGCCCCAACATCGTGCAGCCCGCCTCCAGTGGTGTCGCGACAGGCGTGAATGGAGGGACGAATGGAGACGTGTCGTCTTCAGCGATGAGAGTCGCTTCTGCCTCGGTGCCAATGATGGTCGTATGCGTGTTTGGCGCCGTGCAGGTGAGCGCCACAATTAGGACTGCATACGACCGAGGCACACAGGGCCAACACCCGGCATCATGGTATGGGGAGCGATCTCCTACACTGGCCGTACACCTCTGTGATCGTCGAGGGGACACTGAATAGTGCACGGTACATCCAAACCGTCATCGAACCCATCGTTGTACCATTCCTAGACCGGCAAGGGAACTTGCTGTTCCAACAGGACAATGCACGTCCGCATGTATCCCGTACCACCCAACGTGCTCTAGAAGATGTAAGTCAACTACCCTGGCCAGCAAGATCTCCGGATCTGTCCCCCATTGAGCATGTTTGGGACTGGATGAAGCGTCGTCTCACTCGGTCTGCACGTCCAGCACGAACGCTGGTCCAACTGAGTCGCCAGGTGGAAATGGCATGGCAAGCCGTTCCACAGGACTACATCCAGCATCTCTACGATCGTCTCCATGGGAGAATAGCAGCCTGCATTGCTGCGAAAGGTGGATATACACTGTACTAGTGCCGACATTGTGCATGCCCTGTTGCCTGTGTCTATGTGCCTGTGGTTCTGTCAGTGTGATCATGTGATGTATCTGACCCCAGGAATGTGTCAATAAAGTTTCCCCTTCCTGGGACATTGAATTCACGGTGTTCTTATTTCAATTTCCAGGAGTGTATAATGGATGAAGAGAGCTAATACAGCCGACGGAGTTGTTTTCAAATCGATAGTTCAATTAATTTGGTCCATCTTATTTCTGATTATGATAAAATCATATGAATTTTTAAGTCGATGTAATCGACACCGATGATTGACAGTAAATACTTAATGACAGCTCTCTTTTTACAGATGCCGCCCCCTTATGTCAATTCCGGCATTGTCCTCTACCCGAGGAAGAAAGACTACGCCATCATGTGCATCAGAGGTCAAGCGATTCATTATTTATTTGGAGGTATAGAACTCATGGATTCTTGGAACTGTTTAAACGATCCTCATTGCTCTATTGTGAAGAACCCTAAGTACAGTCAACACTTCTCGAAGTTCTTGCAGAGCATCTTCCACGATCCGCCCCATGGTTGGATTATTCATCGCAGGAGATAATGTGATTCATTCACACAAGCAGATGAACAGATAACGGTATGTACACGACATTACAAGAAGACATGCCATGAAAAATGAGCGGCGGCGTCCGTAGAGTATCGACGCCGTGTGTGCGTGTTACAGAAGTGTTACCTTGCGTTTGTTTTTCTTTCTTTTAGAGACAGATCGGGAGAAATGTGGATTATATTTTGTCAAAAAACAAATGAATAATCTCCTGTGGCCATTTGCCCGTTCCATAAGTTCCCGTTTGGGGACGCAGACATCAAGTGCAGACCTCGTACAATGACCCCTGCTCACTTCGCCCCCAGACCATTCCTTCTGTTCCTTGACCCTACATAAAAAAGTGGCCAGGTGTTGGCCTATCAAGCAGGCGAGCTGTGTTCAAACCTCCCGTGTGCCAAAAACTTTTTTTTTACCGTTAGCCGTATTCAAATTTGTGTCTGTATCGTGGTGTAACGTCCTTTTACAACACTGAGGTGTAAGGAAGGGACCTATAATGACAGTAGATTCTGCTCAACTACTCTATTAGCAGCCGAAAGGAAGTGGCTCTCGATTGGGAAGCACAAGCGTTTGATGACAAAGAGACAAGTCAATCGAATCCTCCAACGGAAAACATATCTAGTGTGTCAGACACGGCATTACTGACAGAATGTGTGTCATATGACACGAATCTCATACGGACACACCTAATTTGTACGCCTGGTGAGTGAGTGAGATACGCCTCCTTGCCCGATTTAGGTGTTCGTATGAATTTGAACGTGGTCACTCCCAAGGAAATGACGAAAACATATACGAGGGCAGTTCAATAAAGAATTACCATAATTTTTTATGGTCGTAATTTATAACGCTAAAATTTACTCTTATGATATTCTGTCAGCTTAATGTGCAGCAAACAGCCCGTAGTAGTTTCAATGTTGGGACTCCTGGTTCCCGCCTGTGAGAGGCAGGCAAGGTCAGACATGTTCAGTGTCGCCTTCCGCTGCAATGCAGGTAACACGCAAGGAATAACACGCAAGGAACAATATGCGGATTTGAAATTCTGATTTCGTCTCAACAAAACTTCAACTGAGGCCTCTACAATGTTACAGGAGGCCTATGGAGAGTCTGTTCTTCCGTATAGCACAGCTCGAAAGTTGTTTAAAGTGTTTAACGAGGGGAGAAAATCAATTTCAAAGGAAGGTGGACCCGGTGCTCCAGTTACTGCTCTTACGGAAGGAAACATGAACACTGCTGCCGTCATTGTGAGAGAGGATCGACGAGTTACCTTAAGATCACTTTCTGAAATACTCTACATTTCATTGGGTGCCACCCACACGTTGCTGACAGAAAAATTACACATGACACGTGTTTGTGCGCGATGGGTTCCAAGACTGTTGATTCCCAAACAAAAGGACATTCGCGTGCAGGTCTGCATGCAGTTAAAATTGATGTTAGAGGAAGATCCGGAGTATCTTTCAAATGTAATCACTGCTGATGAAACTTGGCTAGAACATTTTGATCCTGAGAGCAAACAGCAAAGCTCAGTGTGGATACCTCCTTCATCACCAACCCCCCAAAAAGCGAAAGTGGTTGCTTCTGCTGAGAAAGTTATGGTCATCTCATTCTCTGATATTCATGGAGTGGTTTGTCAGCATGTTGTACCTGTACACACATCAGTAACTGGAAAATACTACAGGAGTGTCCTAAGAACTTTACAAGTCTGTATCAGGCGCCAAAGACCAGATTTCCGTGAAGCAGGCTGGAAGCTGCACCATGATAATGCGTGACCGCATGTTGCCAATGTGGTTGCTGAATATCTTGCAAAAATCAACGTGAAGTGCATCCCTCACCCTCCCTATAGTTCGGAGTTAGCCCCAAGTGACTTTTTTCTATTCCCTAACATGAAGAATCGCCTTTGTGGGAGGCATTATCAATCATTAGAATCAGTGGCGAAGGCTGCGGAAGCGATTTTGAAGGATGTCTCAAAAAATGCTTTCCAGCACGCATTTGAAGAGTGGCAGAAACGCTGGGACAAGTGCATCGGATTCATGGGAGACTACTTTGAGAGGGAGCATCAAAATTATGAGAATGATAAAGGTATGTTGTCAAAAAAATTACGATCATTCTTTAGTGAACAGCCCTCGTAGTTTGCTACATGAGCTGCAAAAAATGAACGCAACAGTTTCACAATCACATACTTTCACTGTGTTCTGTGAAAACAAGTGTTTTTAACGTTTTTGATGTTGCGTTCTTTTTTGGAAGTTTTAACTCTCGAACTCCTTAGTTGTATCATAGTTCACACCGGTTTACTTGTTTTCATTTATGTGAGACATCCATATGGTACTTCGCCTGCTCTCACTATTCACGACGTTTACCTGCAACGGTAACGCATTCATGACTCATATTCTGTAACCAGTCTATAGTATAACAAGTGCCAAGATTATGGAAAGACACCAAACATTTCAGTGACCGAACGGACAGCTCATAATGTTGTGAAGAAAATAAAAATAAGTACCACCAGAGAGTTTCGAAATTGGCTCGTCAGTTTCATAGTCAAATACCGTACACACTTTTCCATGACGCCACAGCTGTTCACTTGCGCTCAGCACTACACTTGCTAAGCTTCAATCGCTCACTTATAATTTTTACTTTTTTCTCACAGCTCAGTTCATCTTCCTCCTTTTTTCATGCTTGATCTGTGTTCAGTTTTTGACGGGATATCCACTGGGCCATCACACCACTAAATCTGAGCGTGCTAGCTGTGTGTTTTGGTTTGAAGAATCAAAGTCGGCGACACAGTTCAAAATAATTTCCGTACCAAGTACGCTAGAGATCTTCCTAGTAGGTCTACAGTTTATGAGTGGCATAAATGTTTTGTAGAAACAGGACGCTGAGTAAGACATGGGAAATCATCAGGTCGTCCAAGCACATCTGACGACGTCATTGAGCGAGTGAGACAACTTTTGTCAACAGCCTTACGAAAATGACCCAGCGTGCATCTCGCGAACTGCAAACCCCACAAATGACCATTTGGCGAGTGTTGAGAAACCGTTTGTATTTGAAACCGTGCAGATTGACGATTGTACAAGCAACAAAACACACTGATAAAATTGCTCGCAAGAACTTCTTTGCGGATATGTTAAATCGATTACATGAGGATAAAAATTTCTTCGACAAAATCATTTTTCCTGACAAGTCGACTTTTCACTAAGTGGCAAGGTTGACACACATAACTGTAGGATTTGGGGCAGTGAAAATCAACATCAAATATTGCATCGTGTTCGTGATAGCCCTAAACTGAACACATTTTGTGTATTGAGCAAGAACAAAGGGTACGGCCCCTTTGTCCGTGAGAGAGCCATCAATGAGACAGCGTACCTAGATATGTTGCAATTTTTGACACCACAGCTTGAAATGTTTACTTCATACAAGATGATACACCAGCCCACTACCGGGCTGACACCTAGGATTCTCTCAGTGACCACTTACCAGGTCAATTGATTGGCCGCGATGCACCAATTGCATGGTCCGCACATTTCCCAAACCTGACACCGCTCGAATTTCTTATGGGGATTCATCAACGATATTGTGCTTTGTACCTCCTGTGGCAGCTTCTCTACCTGAACTTGAGCAAGAATTTATGCCGCCACTAAGCAAGTTACACTTGCAACGCTACAAGGAGTTTGAGAAGAAATTGACTCCGATGGAGTGTGTGCAGGATAAGCAACGGAAGCCACGTACAACATCTTTAGTTTAAGGTAAAAAAAACTTGACTTGTTTCCCTACAAAATAACATTAAACCCAGGTCTATATCTTCTTTCAATAAACGTATATGAATTTTTAAAGTTATAAAGTGCTTTTTGAAACACCCTGTATATGAACGGTTGCGAAAAGCTGTATCAACGCTCACCAGCTACATTGACCCCCATTTCTTCATAAAATCTGGATGCTCTTACGGTAAACGCCCCACCATAAAATCACGCTCCATGGTTTCAGATTCCAATTTGTAAAATTGACGTTGAGGATTTCAGAACATCTGAGAGTGTTATCGGCCTCTCTATCACACCTAAAACTGATGTTCATCGTAACAATGTACTTTTAAGAAATTTTGAAATGATGAAATTTTCAACGGGTTTCCGTGAACATTGTTTAAAGCAACGTATTCTTGATTGGAATAGTGGGAGGCCACCATTTTCTGCAAGTCACATCGAGGGAGACCACAATTTGCTGTTTCTCCACAGTGTGTAGATGCCTCGCAAATCCTAGTGCTCAATACGTGGAAGCAAATACCAACCTTGAAACACGAACTCTTAATAAAATACTATATCAAACTTGAAACACGTAGACATGACAAAACTACTACTACTCATGCCTAAAGTGAACAGACAGTTTCGTCTGAGCCTCAAGCCAGAGAACGTGCTTAATGAAAATGATGACAACGAGGAATATGACGTGTTGGGACAGGTCACAACTATATGTGTGGTGCATTAAGTGTCTGTTACTTATGTCCTGATTCTAGTTTTACGTTAAGTACAAACTATACTACAATTAAAAGAAACTATTGTCTCTAGCCTATATACAAAAATTTTGTAAATTAACAATAAGAATAACAACAATAATAATAATAACAAATATTACGTGGCTTTTATAGGAAGCATGTTAAAAAAACAAGTCAAACCTATGAGGCTGGTGGTTAATAAATATTACATGGCTTTTATAGGAAGGATGTTAAAAAAAAAAAAGGGTCAAACCTATGACACTGGTGGTTTCCCTGCAAACTTCATTTTCACAAGTACCTGTTTTTCCGTAAACTTTGCATATGTGCTTTGGGCCCTTCTGGTTCTCAGTGCCTGAATTATTAATGGTTCCAATGGCTCTGAGCACTATGGGACTTAACATCTTAGGTCATCAGTCCCCTAGAACTTAGAACTACTTAAACCTAACTAACCTAAGGACATCACACACCTCCATGCCCGAGGCAGGATTAGAACCTGCGACCGTAGCAGTCCCGCGGTTCCGGACCACAGCGCCTAGAACCGCACGGCCACCGCTGCCGGCCCTGAATTATTATTATAACTTACGCTAGGAAGTGAAAGAACCGCAGACTGTCTTAAAAGTTCACTGCAGCATCACTCATAATAAACTCGTAATATTGTGGAATAGCGGCAGGTCTTAATAAGAAGTATAGAATCTTAGGAGGGTGGAGTTTTGAACGGAGGAGTGGAGTTTTGAATGTGCACAAACTAAAATCTAACACAAGAACTGCAAAATGAGATTGCAAAAGGAACGTAAGCAGGACATTACCGGGAAATAAGAAGAAAGCAACACAGATTTTCTAAGAGAAAAGTCACTACACACGTAACGAAAAAATAACAAATCTTGGAATCGATAACCTACGGCGCTGCAGTCATGGACTGTGCGGCTGGTCCCGGCGGAGGTTCGAGTCCTCCCTCGGTCATGGGTGTGTGTGTTTGTCCTTAGGGTAATTAGGTTAAGTAGTGTGTAAGCTTAGGGACTGATGATCTTAGCAGTTAAGTCCCATAAGATTTCACACACATTTGAACAATCGATAACCAGAAGTGGGCTGTATAGGTCAGTTCTAGTTGTCGATTCGAAGGCTTGCTATTGATCGCTTTTTTGCATTAGTACAGAAAGCGATACCATACAGGTAAATCCTAAGGGAATTGGGGAGCCACCCTTAATGAAAATGACATAATAATGGAACGTGCAGTTACCAATTTCAGCGGTATCACGCATGAAAATTCTAAAAGACTTCACAGTTATACGATTTCTGTTTTCATGTTACTCTCTGTACAACTGATGTTGCAGGTGTGTACTGCACATTCTTTGAGAATTGTCATGAATGGTATCACTCTAATTTTTGATTCCATGTTCCGTTATTTTCATGATTTCTATTGGCTGTTAATTATTTCGTCAAACGTTTAATTTTTTCGTACCATTCGTTATGCTACTGGAAGAACGGGAAACATAATTAACGTTGGAATCGACAATGTGATTTGACCTACGGTATATAGACACAAAAAGTAAATAAATAAACAAGTAATCCTAAAAGGAATAACAACAAGCAATGAAAAACCACGACAAATAACGAACTGTGGGACGAAGAACTATAACGACGTATATAACTGTCCTCTTAGGCTGCTGCCTAATCTCACCCTCGGCAGTGATGGCACATTCGGAGAAAAACAACCAAATGTTTGTGAGAAGCAGGATTATATACACCGGTAACTGCAGATAGTCGTAGCTGTGCTCTTAAGTTTCTGGCCAACCCCACCTTTGTAAATGGTGCCGTATTCGGAAACCCAACCTGGGATATCGCGATATTTTTGTAATAAACAGCATAGTTTACGGTACAGACAACCACAGATGAAATTTAATAACAAGCCAGTTCCATCCTTCGCATCGTAAACTCATGGCGTCCTTCACTCGGGGTGTCATTGGTCAAAGCTGTAGGTGGAATCGGACGCTAGAGTTTACTCAAAATAGAGCTTAATGCCTGACATTTATTTAAAATACGTTAGAAAGTATATTATTTCTTACGACAGGGGGATGGAAAAGTGTGTTTCACGGCACCATCACGATGTACTAAGCTTGTCGAGCGTTATCTACGCGAGCGAATACGGTAAGCACGTGGCACGTGCATCTCCGTAGGAACACGTATAATTTGTAGTATTTCGATCTTACTCTAATTGCAAGATTAATGAGGTTAATGGTTCTCCAACACAAACTGCTTTAGGCGAACTGTGATAAACGGTCTCGACGACGGATTTGGAAAATTAAATTACCTCGAATATAACGGCTGTGTTCAAGATCTCCATATTCATTCAGTATATGTGATGTGAGAATTAATGTTACGCGTGTGCAGAAAGATGCAATCGATTTAACGCCTTTGTGTCAGCTGCCAGGGATTGTCGGAAATCAGATGCTAATTAATGACTTACCAGAGGCCACTATCGTCGCCCGTGCACCTACTGCATTTCACGATTTCTTCAGATTCGCTGGATGCGGACAGCGCCATTCACGTTGCTCTCCGTTCGACTCGACTCAGACTGTTGCTAAGAAACGACACGGGACGTCGAAGAACCCCATGTATTGTTGGAAATGCGTCATGCGTCATGTCACCGTTGCCTTTGTTTACTCTATGAGGATATGAGCACAATTATGGTCGTATAATTAAACGATCTGTACACCGATAATAAATGGTTTGTGTTGTCCGGGACAGTTCCGCCGAGAACAACACCGTCACAGCGGCAGTATCTCATCGAATACAATGAAGAGGCAAAGAAACTGGTACACCTGCACAGTAAGGTGTAGGGCCCCCGCGAGGGCGGAAGTACCGCAACACGATGTGGCATGGACTCAACTAATGTCTGAAGTAGTGTTGGACGGAATTGACACCATGAATCCCGCATGGCTGTCCCTAAGTTCGTGAAAGTACGATGCCAGGCATCCCAGACATACTCAACAATGTCATGCCTGGGGAGTTTAGTGGTCGGAGGAAGTGTGTAAACTCAGAAGAGTGCGCCTGGAGCCACTTTGTTTGCAATTCTGGACTTGTGAGGTGTCGCAATGTCCTGCTCGAATTGCCCAAGTCCGTCATAATGCACAATGGACATGAATGGGTGCTGGTGATCACACAGGGCGCTTACGTATGTATCAGCTCTCAGAGTTGTATCTAGATGTATCAGGGGTCCCACATGACTCCAACTGTACATGCCCGATACCATTACAGAGCCTCCACCAGCTAGACTCCAACTGCACATGCCCCATACCATTACAAAGCCTCCACCAGCTAGAACAGTCCCCTGTTGACATGCAGGACCCACGGATTCACGAGGTTACCCATGAACGTCCATCATCTCAATACAATTAGAAACGAGACTCGTCCGACCAGGCAACGTGTTTCCATCATCATCAACAGTCCATTGTCGGTGTTGATGGGCCCAGGCGAAGCGTTAAGCTTTGTGTCGTGCAGTCATCGAGGCTACACGAGTGGGCCTTTGGTTCCGAAAGCCCGTATCGCTGATGTGTCGTCGAATGGTTTGCACGCTGACAGTTGTTGATGTCCCAGCTTCGAAATCTGCAGCAACATGCAGAAAAGTTGCACTTCTATCATGCTGAACTATTCTCTTCAGTTGTCATAGGTCCCGTTCTTGCTAGATCTTTTCCCGGCTGCAGCGATGTTGGTGATCTGATGTTGTACCGCATTCCTGATGTTCACAGTACACTCCTGAAATAGTCGTGCAGGAAAATCTCCACTTCAGCGCTACCTCGGAAATGCTATATCCCAGCCGGTCGAAGTGGCCGAGCGGTTCTAGGCGCTACAGTCTGGAACTGCGCGACCGCTACGGTCGCAGGTTCGAATCCTGCCTTGGGCATGGAAGTGTGTGATGTCCTTAGGTTAGTTAGGTTTAAGTAGTTCTTAGTTCTAGTGGACTGATGACCTGAGAAGCTAAGTCCCATAGCAGTCAGAGCCATTTTTGCTGTATCCCAAAACTCGTGCGCCGACTGTAATACCACTTTCAAACTCACTTAAACCTTGATAACCTGGCATTGTGGAAGTAGTAACCGATCTAACAACTGCACCAGACACTTGTTGTCTTATACGGGCGTTGCTGACCGCAGCACTGAATTCTGCCTGTTTACATATCTCCGTATTTGAATACGCATGGCTATAGCAATTTTCTTTGGGGCTTCAGTGAACATTCCAAACCACACAGTTCTGCTGCGAAACTTCCGAGGCCTGGACTCCTGGAAGAAAGGATGTTGCGGGGACGTGGTATAGTCCCTGGCTGTAGCCAAGCAATGAGTCCGCAAACTTCCTTCTTCTAGGAGTGCCGGTCTTGCATGATTCGCAGGAGAGCTTATGTGAAATTTGGAAGATAGAAGACGAGGTTCTGGCAGAGGTAAGGTTGTGAGGACAGGTCGCGAGTCACACTTGGGTAACTTAGCTGGTAGAACACCTGTCTGCAAACGGTGAAGGTCGCGAGTTCGATTCTCGTTCACACACTTTTAACCTGCCAGGAATTTCATAACAATGGAAAACGAAAATTTCGCTTTGGAAAGTAATTTATTTATTTTTATTTTATTTTACATGCCTTGTTCATTAGGATCAAATTGACTATCAGATCTCCGTGATCGTGGAACGAGGAAGTACATGAATTTAACATCAAAAACGTTAACAACAGATAACATTTACACAGATCGAATGCAAATTACAAGTTGAAGACCAAAATCTAGTACAATCAACAATATAACACACGAATTTCTTTCTTTCTTCCTCACTAGTGGGTCGAGGTTTAGTGACACTAGATATTACGTGTCAGTGACAGAGCAGACCAAAGGTCATTTTTTGTCAGGGATGGCGGGAGGGGAACGACACTGTGTGGGCGGTGCAGTGGGCTCTTTCCTTGGCTTAGAGGGTGAGGTGTGAGAGAAACATTGGTGGTTCCACTAGCAGTCGTTTATTGAGACATAAGGCCCTTCGAACAAACAGAGTAATACAGTGTTTTTTAACTCGCTGAGTTCCTCGCGGCGGAGTCATAGAGTGAAGGTTCCGGTGACGGCTGATGCGACGACGGCTCGTGTTGCAGCGGTGCGCCGGCGGTTTGTTCTCCAGTTCAGCACTGTGCTCGTGACTCAGTGCAACAGCGGCGCGGTCTTCTACTTGTGAATTCGCTCGTTGTGTATTAACAAGCGACTACGGTGAGGCGCCGAGTGCTGCGTTCTGAAATCGAACCAGCGACCCTCAGGTTCGGCGACTTCTGTGGGAGTTCATCAATCCCTAGCTTCACACGTGATCCATTTGGTGAGGTCACAGTCCTCACCAGGCACCTGAGTAATTACCACGCAGTCCGTAAAACTTATGCCAGGGCCTTTCCCGCCCGGAATTGTCTTTGCTTTCTTTGGTGGCTGAGAATCGGCATGTTTCCACTGCTCTGACTGTTGATTTGTCTCTGGGGTATAATAGTGCACCCTAGTTTCATCTGTGGTCACAAACCAGTGCAAAAAATCTTGTTCGTTTCTCCTAAAAGGAGCCCAACATTGTTCAGATATGCCCATTCTCATGCGTTTTTGATCCAGTGTAGAGTCGCGGCACTCATCTTGCAGATAATTTTTTTCATTTCTAATTCTTCAGTTAAAATAGGATATACCCTTTTACACGAACCTGGCAAGCACGAGCAATTTCACACACTTTCAATCGGCGATCCTCTGTGAACAATTTGTGCACTTTTGCTATGATTTCTGGAGTAGTGACACATCTTGGCTGACCAATGCACGGATCATCATCTAAGCTCTCCCAAACAAATTTAAATTCGTTTGTTCTCTTGGCGACTGTTGAATACGAAGGAGCAAAGTCCCCCAGTGTATTCTGGAAATCGACACGAATGTCCTCTGTTTTCATGCCTTTATTTACAAAGTACTTAATCACTTAATCTCGATTTTTTTCCTTCTTCGCAAATCACTTCGCAGGAACAACAACAGAGCCACGTCACCACCACAGCTCTCTTCCAAGAGCACTGACGTGGCACGTGTTTACAGGAAAGAGTCCAATGAATATCACGTGAACAACCCGTTGCGCTAGTGCTGACCTCTCGTGGTGATTCCAAGAACTTTTCATATCACCCTCGTACTACAGGCCATCTGCCGACATCTCTCCAAGGCAATAATGCTGCCCTCGGGAATTGCTTCGCCATTACTTCGGTGTTGCGATATTGCATATGCCTCGAGGACATTCTTTGAGTCATTCTGCTAGTGTATATCCATAATACTTACACCAGAATTTGGTTATGGTCACCACATGGAGCCGATCCTGGGTGTCCAGTAGTCTGTAGCTCATGCACCACTGCTGGTTTACTGCAACAATCGCATCGTCACATTGATGATGGGACACAGAAATTGCTCTCCCATTGCATACTACAGGCTCTCTACCGCCATCCCTCGAAGACACAATTATTGCCCTCAAGAATTGCCTCACCATTACACGTGTGGTGCGCAGAAGGAGAGGACACAGTCGAGGCTTCTTCTGCTAGAGTATATCTACGATACTCGCACTGGCATTTTGGTAAGGACACTGCATGGAACCTCTCCTGGGTGTCCAGTAGCTTCCACCCATTGCACTGCTACTGGTTTACTGTAACCCTCACATCCTCATATTGACGGTAGGATACAGAATTTGATTTGCTAGTGCATACTACACGCTCTGTGCTGACGTCTCTCCAAGACACTAATGCTGCCGTCAAGAACTGAATCTCCATCAGACGGGTGCTGCGTTATTTCATATGCCTCGAGGCCATTGTCAGAGTCATTATGCTAGAGTATATGTATGATACTGGAACCTGTCCTGGATGTCCACTAGCTTGTAACCGATGCACCACTGCCGGTTTACTTTAACCTCGCAACCCTGACATTGGTGATGGGATGTAGAAATACACACATCAAAAAAGTTTTGCATCACCCCAGTTCCCAGAACTCTTGAAGATAGACATTGACTGAGGATAGTACATCATCACATTGTTTCTTTGTGCCAGGAAGGGCTCTCACCAAGGGAACTGTGTCTCTGAGTGAACCAAAACATGGAGGAGATACAGAGAGACAAGAACTGTCGATGACATGCCTCGCTCAGGCCGCCCAAGTGTCACTACTGCAGTGGGTGACCGTTACCTACGGATTATGGCTCGGAGGAACGCTGACAGCAACGCAACCATGTTGAACAATGCTTTTCGTGCAGCCACAGGACGTTGTGTTACGACTCAAATTGTGCACAACGTCACTCCCGACGCCTATGGCAAGGTCCATCTTTGCAACCATGACACTAAGCAGTACAGTACAGATATGGCCCAACAACATGCCGAATGGACCACTCAGGATTGGCATCATGTTCTCCTCACTGATGAGTGTTGCAGATGCCTTCAACCAGACAATCGTCGGAGACGGTTTTAGAGGCAACCCAGTCAGGCTGAACGCCTTAGACACACTGTGCAGCGAGTGCAGCAAGATGTAGGTTCCTTGCTGTTTTAGGGTAGCAGCATGTGGGGCCAGTATACGCCACTGGTGGTCACTGAAGGCGCTGTAATGGCTGTACGATATGTGAATGCCATCCTCCAACTGATAGTGCAATCACATCAGCAGAATATTGGCGAGGCATCTTCATGGACGACAATTTGCGCATCCATCGTGGTTCGCAGCTCGTGGTCGTGCGGTAGCATTCTCGCTACTAGCGCCCGGGTTCCAGGGTTCGATTCCCGGCGGGGTCAGGGATTTTCTCTGCCTCGTGATGACTGGGTGTTGTGTGATATCCTTAGGTTAGTTAGGTTTAAGTAGTTCTAAGTTCTAGGGGACTGATGACCATAGATGTTAAGTCCCATAGTGCTCAGAGACATTTGAACTATCCATCATGCACATCTTCTGAATGACTTTCTTCAGGATAACGACATCGCTAAATCGAATGGCCAGCATGTTCTCCAGACATGAACCCTGTCAACCATCCCGGGATAGTTTGATAAAAGCTCTTTGTGGACGACGTGACCCACCAACCACTCTCAGGATCTATGTCGAATCGCCATTGAGGAGTGGGACATTATGGACCAACAGTGCCTTGTTGAACTTGTGGATACTATGCCACGACGAATATAGGCATGCATCAATGGAAGAGGACATGCTGCTGGGTATTAGAGGTTCTGGTGTGTACAGCATTCTGGACCACCACCTCTGAAGGTCTCGTTATATGGTGGTACAATATGCAGTGTGTGGTTTTCATGAGCAGTAAAAAGTGTGGAAATAGTGTTTATGTGGATCTTTATTCCAATTTTCTGTACAGGTTCCATAACTTTCGTAACCGAGTAGATGCAAAACTTTTTTGATGTGTGTAATTTCACCATTACATACTACAGCGTCTTCAAGACACTAACATGGGGCTCAGTAATTGCAATTCTCCGCTAATGGCGCTGACATTCTTCTACGATCACTGAAGGGAACCTCTTCTGGGTGTCCAGCAACTTGTAACCAATGCTCTGCTGCTGGTTTACTGTAATTCTCACACAGTCACGTTGACGATGGGACACACAAATTATTTCTCCATTGCATACTACAGGCTCGCTTCCCATGTCTGCTAAAAACACTAATGCTGCCCTCAGAAACTCCATTTCCATCAGATGGGTTCTGTGCTATAGCATATGCCTCGAGGACATTGTCGGTATCATTCTGACTGTCTATATCTATGATAATGGCGCTCGCAGTTGGGTATGGTCACTGATAGAACCTCTCCTGGGTGTCCAATAGCTTGTAACTGAAGCACTGGTGCTGGTTTACTGTAATCCTCACACCTTCACATGGATGACGGGACACAGAAATTGCTTCGCTATTGCATATTACAGGCTCTGTGCTGACCTCTCTCCTAGACACTGACGCTGACTTCAGGACTTTTTTCTCTATCAGACAGGTGCTGCGATACTGCATATGCCTCAAGGAGACTGTGGGAGACATTTTGGTAGTGCATATCTGTGATACTGACACTAGAATTTGGCTATGGTAGCTGCATAAAACCTCTCCTGGGTCTCCAGTAGCTTCTAACCAATGCACTGCTGCCAGTTAACTGTAACTCTCTCACCCTCAGATTGACGCCTCAGGAACTGCCTCTTCAACATACAGGTGCTGTGCTATTGCATATGACTCGAGGACACTGTCAGAATCATTTTGCTAATGTAGTCTATGATACTGGCACTGGCTTTTGGCTACGGTCACCACACGGAACCTCTCACCTTGTTGTCCAGTAGCTTGTAACCGATGCTCCACTGCCAGTTTACTGTAACACTTGCACCCTCAGAATGACAACTGGATTGCTTCACCACTGCACACTACAGGTTCTGAGCTGACGTCTCTTCAAGACACTATTGCTGCCCTAATGAATTGGATCTCCAGCAGACGGCTGCTTCACTATTGCATTTGCCTCGTGGACATTGTCAGAGTCATTCTGCTAGTGTATATATATGATAATGGCACTGGCATTCGGCTATGGTCACCGCATGGAACTAATGTACCAATGATGGTCTACTGTAACCCTTGATGATGGGACGCAGAAACTGATTCGCCATTTCATACTACAGGCTCTCTGCCGATGTCTCTCCAACACACTAAAGCTGCCCTCGGGAATTGCCTTGCCATTTGACTGGTGCTGCGATATTGCATACACTGTGAGGACACTGTTGGAGTCTTTCTGCTAGTGTGCATCTATGACACTTGCTTCGACATTCGGCTGTGGTTACTGCATGGGAATCTGCTGGGTGTCCAGTAGCAAGTAACTGATGCACCACTGCAAGTTTACTGTAACCCTACGACATTCATATTGACGATGGGACACAGAAATGCTTCGCCATTCCATACTGTGGGGTGATGCCCATTCGTTGCTTACAGGGTGTCTAAATGATGGTTTGTCCTCAGAATGCTTTACGACAGTTCTAACTAATAACATTTGTAGCTTTATTTCTATAAAACAGATATGATAATACTTAAGTTTCGAATTACATCGGTATCGCAAGTAACATGCAAACAATAATAGTTATCGCTATAGTCGACGTCCAGACAAATAACTGATAACAATCACAACTAGTTTTTGTTGTAGCACGCTCTGCAAATATGTTCCACTAATGTCAGTACTGTGAGGCGATCTGAGCGGCCTTAGCCAACAGTAGCGGTGCTTATATTCACTTCATCCAGGTGTCACTCTTGGCACAGCTCGGTAAAATTCAACGTGTCATTTTCGGACGTTTTCTCACCACCTTCTCTGGTTTGCATTCTGAATCTCCGTTCCTTTGCTAACGGTTATGAAAGAACACATTCTACTGGCTCAATGCCATTGTCTCTAGAAGACAGTAATGATGGGCCCAAGAAGTTCATCTCCACCAGACGACTGCTAACCTGTTGCATATGCCTCGAAGACATTGTTGGACTATTACATTAATGTACATCTATGAAACCAGCGCTGGCATTTGGCTACTGACTCCGCATGCAGCCTCTCCTGGGTGTCCAGCAGTTTGTGACTGATGCACACCTGCCGACCCCACACACACTCTCATTGACGATGAGACACAAATATTCGTTAGCCTTTTCACACTAAGGTTCTCAGCTGATATCTCTCCAAGACAATAACGCTGCCCTCGGAATTATAACTCCACCATACAGGTGCTCCGCCATTGCATATGCCTCGAAGACATTTGGCTGAGGTAATCATATGGAACCTGTCCTGCATATCCAGTACCTGGTAATGGATGCACCGCTGCGGGTTTACTGCATCCCTTGCACCCTCAACATTGATAACAGGACACAGAAGTTGCTTCACCATTTCGTATTACTGGCTCTCTGCCGACATCTCTTCAAGACACTTACACGGCCCTCAGGGATTGCATCTCCACAGTACGGGTCTGCGCTATTCCATATGAATCTAGGATATTGTCGGAGTCATTTTGCTGGTGTATGTCTATGATAATGTCGCTCGCTTTTGGCTACAATCACCGTATGGAACGTCTCCTGGAGGTCCAGTAGGTTGTAACCGGTGCACTGCTGCCAGTTTACTACAATCTTAGCACAAGCAGTTAGACCACGGGACATAGAAATTGCTTCATAACTACATATTAGAGGCTCTCTACCGACATGTCTCCAAGACACTAATGCTGCCCTTGGGCATTGACTCACCATTAGACAGGTGCTGCAATATTGCACATGACTCGAAAACATTGTCAAAGTCATTCTGTTAACGTATATCTATGACACTTGCGATGAACTGGGGCTACCATTACTGCATGGAACCTCTGTTGGGTGTCCAGTAGCTTGTAACTGATGCAGCGCTGCCTGTTAACTGTAACCCTTGCACCCTCACATTGACGATATGACACACAAATTGCTTTGCCATTGCATGCTACAAACTCTCTGCCAACGTCTCTCAAAGACACTAATGCTGCTATAAGGAACTGCATTTCCATCACAAGTATGATGCGCTATTGCATATGCCTGAAGACATTGTTACAGTCTTTCTGCTAGTATGTATTAATGATAAAGGCGCTGGCATTCGGCTATGGAAATTACATATAATCTCTCCTGCTCGTCCAGTAGCTTGTAACTGATGCACTGCTGCTGGTTTTCTGTTACAGTACGATGGGACACAGAAATTGCTTCGCCATTGCAAATTACATCTCTCCAAGACACTAACGCTGCCCTCAGGAATGGCATATCACCAGACTGGTCCTGCGGTATTGCATACGCCTTTAGGACATTGACGGAGTCATTCTGCGAGTGTATATCTATGATAGCACATGGAACCTCTCCTGTGTGTCCAGTAGCTTGTAACCGATGAATTGCTGGTGTTCTGCTGTAGGTCTTGCTACCGCACATTCATCATGGGGGACAGAAATCCTTCGGCATTGCATACCATGGGCTCTCTGCTGACATCTCCCATAAACACTAATCCTGCCCTTGAGAATTGCCTCGCCATTAGATGGGTGCCTCACTATTGCACATGCCTAGGGGACATTGTTGAGATCATTATTTTAGTGTATATCTATGATACTGGCGCTGGCGCTACGCTTGCCACATGGAACCTCTCCTGGGTGTCCAGGAGCTTGTGACTGTTCAGCCACTGCCTTTTACTGTAACCCTCGCACCCTCTCATTGACGATGGGTCGCAGAAATTGCTTCGCTCATTGCGTACTACAGACTCTCTCTCGTCATCTCTCGAAGACATTAATGCTGCCCTCAATAACTGCATCTTCATCAGATAGATTCTGACCTATTACATATGCTTCAAGGACATTGTCCGAGCCATTCTGCTAATGTATATCTATGATACCAGAGCTGGCATTGTGCTAAGGAACCACGTGGAATCTCTCCTGCGTGTCCAGTAGCTCGTACTCGATGCACTGTTGCAGGTTTACTGTAAGCCTCGCAGCCTCACATGGACGATGTAACACACAATTTGCTTCGGCATTGCATACTACATAATCTCTGCCAATGTGTCTCCAAGACACTAACACAATACTCAGGATTTGCATCTCTACAACGTGGGTACTGCGCCATTGCAGATGCCTCAATGACATTGTCGGAGTTATTTGCTAGTAAATATCTATGATATTGGCTTTGGGATTCGGCTACTGTTACTGTATGGAACCTCTCCTGGGTGTCCAGTAAGCTGTAACCAATAGTCTGCTGGTGGTTTACTGTAACCCACGCAGATTCACATTGACGATGGGACACAGAAATTTCTTTGCCATTGCATACTACAATCTCTTCGCTGACGTCTCTCCAAGACACTAATGCTGCGTTCATGAACTGCATTGCCATTAGATGGATGCTGCGCTATTGCATATGGCTTGAGGACTTTGCGGGAGTCACTCTGCTAGCGCGTGTCTATGATACTGGCGCTATCATTCAGCTACAGCCACAGTAACTGATGCTCCTCTGCCAGTTTACTGTAACTCTCGCCCCCTCACATTGACAATGGGAAACTGAATTTATTCACCCTTGCATACTACAGACTCTCAGCTGACATCTCTCCAAGACACTAACGAGTCGTGGAAACTCTTGTAGTAGTCTAGCAGCCATGTCGTTGGGAGGGGGGAGGGGCGGGCCAATAACATAATAGCAGTGGGAGTGTCTTATTCAGTCGTCTGCAGAATGAGTATTATATTTCAATGGTGAAGCAATTACTGTGTTCCAGAACCAAGGTGGAAGAGTTACAGCAAGCAATCTGTTTTGTCTTGTGAAAAGACTGCTGGACACCCAGAGGAATTTCCACAGTGAGACCCTAGTAGGATGCCAGCAGGAGTCTCAGAGAAACGATCTTGTCTAATGACTCCAACTGTGTCATAGAGACACTTGGTGTAGCCCAGCAGACATGTAAAAGAGAGGCGATTCCTGAAGGGTGCCATAACTGGGTGAGTTGATGGTCGATGAAGGATTCTGTGAAGATACTCATGAGGAAGATGGGGCCGAAGTCACTGCAAATGCGGCAGGCAGAATGGGTTTCAAGTGCAGGCTGTGTTTTCAGTTTGGCCAACACCACTACCTCCCTGACCATGGGGCTAAGCTTCATGATTATGGTGGTGAGGGTTGGAGGATGGAAAGGAGGTTGCGCCTGGCAGGGAGAGTAGGAGGTAAGGAAATGTGTAAGTGTGGCATAGGGCCAATGGTGACACAAGAGACCATTTGAGGAGTTCATTGTTGAGTGAGGGATTGGTTGATTTGATGTCCTTGCAAGTAATGAGAAATGGGGGCATTGGGGAAGAATTTGCAGATTTCTGAGGGGGTGGGCATCAAGGAGGTGGGAGAGGATGAAGGTGTGCATGGTGGGGGTTGGCATGTGCGGATAGGGTGGGGAGGGGAAGAAGGAGGGGAAGAAATCCAGTGTGCACTCCGTGTGCATTCTGGGAGGAGTCATTCCTGATGTGGAAAGGGTCCTTCCGGATGCCATGAAGAGCACTGGATGCAGCCAGCTGCAGCTGGTGGCACATGTCGGCACTAATGACATATGTCACTTTGAATCTGAGGAAATTCTCTCTGGATTCCAGCGGCTATGTGATTTGGTGAAGGCTGCCGGTCTTGCTTACGAGATGAAGGCAGAGCTCACCATCTGCTGCATCGTCGACAGAACCGACTGCAGACCTTTGGTGCAGAGCCGGGTGGAGGGTCTGAATCAGAGGCTCAGACGGTTTTGCGACCGTGTTGGCTGCAGATTCCTTGACTTGCGCCATAGGGTGTTGGGGTTTCGGGTTCCGCTGAATAGGTCAGGAGTTCACTACACTCAGCTGGCGGCTACACGGGTAGCGGAGGCTGAGTGGCGTGGACTGGGCGGTTTTTTTAGGTTAGAAGGCCTCGGGAAAGTACGGTGTGGGCTGCAATGTCAAAGGGTGCTTGGCAATTACAGGACCTGCTTGGATCAAGGAACAGTCGGAATTATAGTTGTAAATTGTTGTAGTTGCGCTGGAAAAGTCCCTGAGCTTCAAGCGCTAATAGAAAGCACAGAAGTTGATATCGTTATATGTACAGAAAGCTGGCTAAAGCCTGAAATAAGTTCTGCAGAAATTTTTACGAAGTCTCAGACGGTGTTCAGGAAAGATAGATTAGGCAGAATTGGTGGTGGAGTGTTTGTGTCTGTCAGTAGTGGTTTATCTTGTAGTGAAGTCGAAGTCGATACTCTGTGCGAATTGGTTGGGTGGAGGTTATACTTAACAGCCGAATTAAGTTAGTAATTGGCTCCTTCTACCGACCCCAACACTCCGATGATACAGTTGCGTAACAGTTCAGAGAAAGTTTGAGTCTCGTAACAAATAAATACCCCACTCATACAGTTATAGTTGGTGGGGTCTTCAACCTACCCTCGGTATGTTGGCAAAAATACTTGTTCAAAACCGGTGGTAGGCAGAAAACATCTTCCGAGATTGTCCTAAATGCTTTCTCCGAAAATTATTTCGAGCAGTTAGTCCACGAACCCACACGAATTGTAAATGGTTGCGAAAACACACTTGACCTCTTAGCGACAAACAATCCAGAGCTGATAGAGAGCATCATGACTGATACAGGGATTAGTGATCACAAGGTCGTTGTAGCTAGGTTCAATACACTTTCTTCCAAATCCATCAGAAACAAACGCAAAATAATTTTATTTAAAAAAGCGGATAAAGTGTCACTAGAAGCCTTCCTAAAAGGCACTTTCCAATCCTTCCGAACTGACTATGCGAATGTAGACGAGATGTGGCTCAAATTCAAAGATATAGTAGCAACAGCAATTGAGAGATTCATACCTCATAAATTGGTAAGAGATGGAACGGATCCCCCGTGGTACACAAAAAAGGTCCGAACGCTGTTGCAGAAGCAACGGAAAAAGCATGCGAAGTTCAGAAGAACGCGAAATCCCGAAGATGGGCTAAAATTTACAGACGCGCGAAATTTGGCACGTACTTCGATGCGAGATGCCTTTAATAGGTTCCACAACGATACATTGTCTCAAAATTTGGTAGAAAATCCGAAGAAATTCTGGTCGTATGTAAAGTACACAAGCGGCAAGACGCAGTCAATACCTTCGCTGTGCAGTGCCGATGGTACTGTTACCGACAACTGTGCCGCTAAAGCGGAGTTATTGAACGCCGGTTTCCGAAATTCCTTCACCAGGGAAGACGAATGAAATATTCCAGAATTTGAAACACGAACATCTGCTAGCATGAGTTTCTTAGAAGTAGATACCTTAGGGGTTGCGAATCAACTCAAATCGCTTGATACGGGCAAGTCTTCAGGTCCAGATTGTATACCGATTAGGTTCCTTTCAGATTACGCTGATACTATAGCTCCCTACTTAGCACTCATATACAACCGCTCGCTCACCGATAGATCTGTACCTACAGATTGGAAAATTCCGCAGGTCGCACCAGTGTTTGAGAAGGGTAGTAGGACTAATCCATTTAACTACAGACCTATATCATTGACGTTGGTTTGCAGTAGGGTTTTGGAGCATATACTGTATTCAAACATTATGAATTACCTCGAGGGGAACGATCTATTGACACGTAATAAGCATGGCTTCAGAAAACATCGCTCTTGTGCAATGCAGCTAGCTCTTTATTCGCACGAAGTAATGGCCGCTATCGACAGGGGATCTCAAGTTGATTCCGTATATCTAGATTTCCGGAAAGCTTTTGACACCGTTCCTCACAAGCGACTTCTAATCAAGCTGCGGAGCTATGGGGTATCGTCTCAGTTGTGCGAGTGGATTCGTGATTTCCTGTCAGGAAGGTCGCAGTTCGTAGTAATATACGGCAAATCATCGAGTAAAACGGAAGTGATATCAGGTGTTCCCCAGGGAAGCGTCCTGGGACCTCTGCTGTTCCTGATCTATATAAATGACCTGGGTGACAATCTGAGCAGTTCTCTTAGATTATTCGCAGATGATGCTGTAATTTACCGTCTAGTAAGGTCATCCGAAGACCAGTATCAGTTGCAAAGCGATTTAGAAAAGATTGCTGTATGGTGTGTCAGGTGGCAGTTGACGCTAAATAACGAAAAGTGTGAGATGATCCACATGAGTGTGCTCCCTGCCGCCGTTGGATAAGCAGCTGCAGCAGCAAGTCGTATAACCATAGCTTACTTATTTGTTAGATAGTTTAATTAATTTCTTTGCGTGTTTTTGGGTACTTGCATTGTTTAATTCATATATTTCGGGGGTATTATAGTATTTTACAGTTGTAGCATCGCGCTTTAGTGTTTACTTGGTAGAATATTATTTAAATGCCGGCCGCGGTGGTCTCGCGGTTCTAGGCGCGCAGTCCGGAACCGTGCGACTGCTACGGTCGCAGGTTCGAATCCTGCCTCGGGCATGGATGTGTGTGATGTCCTTAGGTTAGTTAGGTTTAGGTAGTTCTAAGTTCTAGGGGACTAATGACCACAGAAGTTGAGTCCCATAGTGCTCAGAGCCATTTTTTTTATTATTTAAATTGCGTGTGAGTTTCGTATAGGAGGTGCAATTTCGAGTTTTAGTTACTGTAATCGTAAATTCAGCAGATTGTAGCGCAGTCGTTAGGCATTTGTACAGGTTAGTTGATACATTCTTTGCGTGTTCCGCTTGCGTTATCTAGGCACGGACTCGTGTTTCGGTAACTGTTGTTAAACATCGATTAGAATGGACAGGGACTGCGATTGCTGTGTTCGGATGAGGGCTGACTTGGCATCCCTTCGCTCACAGCTGCAATCTGCGCTGACTTCGGTCGCGCAGCTTGAGGCTGATGCCAATGAGCACCACTGTGGGGAGCCGGACTCGGGTATCACGGGGATGTCAACCTCGTCCCGTCTGTCCCCAGATCGGTCTGCCGCTGTGGTTGCCCCGGTTGCTGAACGCAGTGGGGCTGAGCCCTCGCCTGTGGTTGATTGGGAGGTCGTTCCACGGCGTGGCAGGCAGCGAAAGGCGTCCCCGGAGGCTGATCAGAAAGCCTCCCTGGTGCGTCTGACAAACAGATTTCAGGCACTGTCTGTGGCTGAGCCAGATGCAGCTGCCTGCCCTGTTTCAGAGGATCATTCTCAGCCTTCAAGGTCCGGGCAATCGCAGAGGGTGGGCTTACTGGTAGTTGGGAGCTCCAATGTTAGGCGCGTAATGGGGCCCCTTAGGGATACGGCGGCTAAGGAGGGGAAGAAATCCAGTGTGCACTCCGTGTGCATTCCGGGAGGAGTCATTCCTGATGTGGAAAGGGTCCTTCCGGATGCCATGAAGAGCACAGTGTGCAGCCAGCTGCAGGTGGTGGCACATGTCGACACTAATGACGTGTGTCGCTTTGGATCTGAGGAAATTCTCTCTAGATTCCAGCGGCTATCTGATTTGGTGAAGGCTGCCTGTCTTTCTTACGAGATGAAGGCAGAGCTCACCATCTGCAGCATCGTTGACAGAACCGACTGCGGACCTTTGGTGCAGAGCCGGGTGGAGGGTCTGAATCAGAGGCTCAGACGGTTTTGCGACCGTATTGGCTGCAGATTCCTTGACTTGCGCCATAGGGTGGTGGGGTTCGGGTTCCGCTGAATAGGTCAGGAGTTCACTACACTCAGCTGGCGGCTACACGGGTAGCGGAGGCTGTGTGGCGTGGACTGGGCGGTTTTTTAGGTTAGAAGGCCTCGGGAAAGTGCGGGATAGGCTGCAATGTCAAAGGGTGCTTGGCAATTACAGGACGTGCTTGGATCAAGGAACAGTCGGAATTATAGTTGTAAATTATTGTAGTTGCGCTGGAAAAGTGCCTGAGCTTCAAGCGCTAATAGAAAGCACAGAAGTTGATATCGTTATAGGTACAGAAAGCTGGCTAAAGCCTGAAATCAGTTCTGCAGAAATTTTTACGAAGTCTCAGACGGTGTTCAGGAAAGATAGATTAGGCAGAATTGGTGGTGGAGTGTTTGTGTCTGTCAGTAGTGGTTTATCTCGTAGTGAAGTCGAAGTAGATACTCTGTGCGAATTGGTTGGGTGGAGGTTATACTTAACAGCCGAATTAAGTTAGTAATTGGCTCCTTCTACCGACCCCCACACTCCGATGATACAGTTGCGGAACAGTTCAGAGAAAGTTTGAGTCTCGTAACAAATAAATACCCCACTCATACGGTTATAGTTGGTGGGGACTTCAACCTACCCTCGGTATGTTGGCAAAAATACTTGTTCAAAACCGGTGGTAGGCAGAAAACATCTTCCGAGATTGTCCTAAATGCTTTCTCCGAAAATTATTTCGAGCAGTTAGTCCACGAACCCACACGAATTGTAAATGGTTGCGAAAACACACTTGACCTCTTAGCGACAAACAATCCAGAGCTGATAGAGAGCATCATGACTGATACAGGGATTAGTGATCACAAGGTCGTTGTAGCTACGTTCAATACACTTTCTTCCAAATCCATCAGAAACAAACGCAAAATAATTTTATTTAAAAAAGCGGATAAAGTGTCACTAGAAGCCTTCCTAAAAGGCAATTTCCAATCCTTCCGAACTGACTATGCAAATGTAGACGAGATGTGGCTCAAATTCAAAGATATAGTAGCAACAGCAATTGAGAGATTCATACCTCATAAATTGGTAAGAGATGGAACGGATCCCCCGTGGTACACAAAAAAGGTCCGAACGCTGTTGCAGAAGCAACGGAAAAAGCATGCGAAGTTCAGAAGATCGCGAAATCCCGAAGATGGGCTAAAATTACAGACGCGCGAAATTTGACACGTACTTCGATGCGAGATGCCTTTAATAGGTTCCAAAACGAAACATTGTCTCAAAATTTGGTAGGAAATCCGAAGAAATTCTGGTCGTATGTAAAGTACACAAGCGGCAAGACGCAGTCAATACCTTCGCTGTGCAGTGCCGATGGTACTGTTACCGACAACTGTGCCGCTAAAGCGGAGTTATTGAACGCCGGTTTCCGAAATTCCTTCACCAGGGAAGACGAATGAAATATTCCAGAATTTGAAACACGAACATCTGCTAGCATGAGTTTCTTAGAAGTAGATACCTTAGGGGTTGCGAAGCAACTCAAATCGCTTGATACGGGCAAGTCTTCAGGTCCAGATTGTATACCGATTAGGTTCCTTTCAGATTACGCTGATACTATATCTCTCTACTTAGCACTCATATACAACCGCTCGCTCACCGATAGATCTGTACCTACAGATTGGAAAATTCCGCAGGTCGCACCAGTGTTTAAGAAGGGTAGTAGGACTAATCCATTTAACTACAGACCTATATCATTGACGTCGGTTTGCAGTAGGGTTATGGAGCATATACTGTATTCAAACATTATGAATCACCTCGAAGGGAACGATCTATTGACACGTAATCAGCATGGCTTCAGAAAACATCGCTCTTGTGCAATGCAGCTAGCTCTTTATTCGCACGAAGTAATGGCCGCTATCGACAGGGGATCTCAAGTTGATTCCGTATTTCTAGATTTCCGGAAATCTTTTGACACCGTTCCTCACAAGCGACTTCTAATCAAGCTGCGGAGCTATGGGGTATCGTCTCAGTTGTGCGAGTGGATTCGTGATTTCCCGTCAGGAAGGTCGCAGTTCGTAGTAATAGACGGCAAATCATCGAGTAAAACGGAAGTGATATCAGGTGTTCCCCAGGGAAGCGTCCTGGGACCTCTGCTGTTCCTGATCTATATAAATGACCTGGGTGACAATCTGAGCAGTTCTCTTAGATTATTCGCAGATGATGCTGAAATTTACCGTCTAGTAAGGTCATCTGAAGACCAGTATCAGTTGCAAAGCGATTTAGAAAAGATTGCTGTATGGTGTGTCAGGTGGCAGTTGACGCTAAATAACGAAAAGTGTGAGATGATCTACATGAGTGTGCTCCCTGCCGCCGTTGGATAAGCAGCTGCAGCAGCAAGTCGTATAACCCTAACTTACTTATTTGTTAGATAATTTAATTAATTCTTTGCGTGTTTTTGGGTACTTGCATTGTTTAATTCATATATTTCGGGCGAATTATAGTATTTGAGGGTTGTAGCATCGCATTGCAATAAGATTTTTAAAAATATAAAACAATTGAAGGAGATACCTAAAAACGAAGATATATAAAATCCCGAACATTCCTTATTCAGTAAAGTGCATGTGGTGTCAAATATGCACCAAAGACGATTGAATGGGGAATCTGCTTTCTAGCCATACAACCAGATGACCCTGCTGTAATCAACAAACATTTACCCACATTTCACTATTCAAATATATTATTCGACTGTGAAATTGATAAATATATGTGATGAGGGTAACAATCAAAACAAGGACTCAGCCTAAGAAAGAAGCCTTTCCTAATAACTCCAATTATCAGAATGCTCGGAGTAGTGCTTCCCATCCAACAAAATCACACTCAAAAGTAGAAAATCATAGCAGGCATTAAACAGAATCTCCCTGTTGGGAGGGAAGAAACATGTTCCACAATTTGTGCAGCACATTTATTATTTTTAGTGACCATTGCAATAATATTTTAAAAAATATAAAGCAAATGAATGTGATACCTAAAGAAGAAGATTTATCAAATTCCGTACAGCCGTTATTCAGTAAGGTGCATGTGGTGCCAATCTGCAACAAAAGCCCGTTGAATGGAGAAACTGCTTTCTGGCCATACAACCAGATGACCCTGCTGTAAACAACGAACATTTACCCACATTTCACCATTCAAATAAATTACTCCACTGTGAAATTGATGAATATAAGTGATGAACATATCAATCAAAGGAAGCACCTAGCAAAACAATGAAGCCTTTCCTAATAAGTCGAATGGTCAGATGCTCGGAGTGCTGGTTCCCATCCAACAAAATCACTCTCAATGGTAGAACAAACGTAGTCATGAAACGAAATCTCGCTATTGAGAGGGAAGAAACTTGTACCACAAAATGTGCAGCATATTGATTATTTTTAGTGACCATTGCAATTAGATTTTTAAAAATAAAAAGTAAATGAAGGAGATACCTAAAAACGAAGATATATCAAATTCCGAACATTCGTTATTCCATAAAGTGCGTCTGGTGTCAAATATGCACCAAACGGTGATTGAATGGGGAATCTGTTTTCTGGCCATACAACCAGATGACACTGATGTAATCAACAAACAATTACCCACATTTCACGATTCAAATATATTATTCCACTGTAAAATTGATGAAAATATGTGATGAGGGTAACAATCAAACAACGACTCAGCAAAAGAATAAAGTTTCTCCTAATAACTCCTATTGTCACAATGCTCGGAGTAGTGGTTCCCATCCAACAAAATCACACTCAAAAGTAGAACAAACATAGCAGGCATTAATCGGAATCTCCCTGTTGAGAGGGAAGAAACATCTACCACAATTTGCGCAGCACATTTATTATTTTTAGTGACCATTGCAATAATATTTTTAAAAATATAAAGAAAATGAAGGAGATACCTAAACAAGAAAATTTATCAAATTCCGAACATTCGTTATTCAGTAAAGTGCATGTGGGGTCCAATCTGCACCAAAAGACCATTGAATAGAGAATCTGCTTTCTGGCCATACAACCAGATGACCCTGCTGTAAACAACAAACATTTACCCACATTGCACGAATCAAATACATTACTCCACTATGAAATTGACGAATACAAGTGATAAAGGTATCAATCAAAGGAAGCACCTAGCAAAAGAAAACAGTATTTCTAATAACTCCAATCGTCAGAACGCTCGGAGTGGTGATTTCCATCCAACATAATCACACTCGATGTTTGAATAAAGATAGCAGTCATCAAACGCAATCTCCCTGTTGAGAGAGAAGAAACACGTACCACAATATTTGCAGCACATTGATTATATTTGGTGACCATTGCAATAAGATTTTAAAAATATTTAAAGCAACTGAAGGAGATACAAAAACAAGAATATTTATCAAATTCCTAACATTTGTTATTCAGTATAATGCAAGTGGTGTCCAATCTGCACCAAAAGACCATTGAATAGAGAATCTGCTTTCTAGCCATACAACCAGATGACCCTGCTATGATCAACAAACATTTACCCACATTTCACGATTCAAATATATTATTCCACTGTGAAATTGATGAATATATGTGATGAGGGTAACAATCAAAACAAGGACTCAGCAAAAGAAAGAAGCCATTGCTAATAACTCCAATTGTCAGAATGCTCGAAGTAGTGCTTCGCATCCAACAAAATCACACTCAAAAGTAGAACAAACATAGCAGGCATTAATCAGAATTTCACTGTTGAGAGGGAAGAAACATGTTCCACAATTTGTGCAGCACATTGATAATTTTTGTGACCATTGCAATAAAATTTTTAAAAATAAAAAGCAAATGAAAGAGATACCTAAACAAGAAGATTTATCAAATTCCGAACATTCCTTATTCAGTAAAGTGCATGTGGTGTACAATCTGCACCAAAAGACCATTGAATAGAGAATCTGCTTTCTAGCCATACAACCAGATGACCCTGCTGTAATCAACAAACATTTACCCACATCTCACGATTCAAATATATTATTCCACTGTGAAATTGATGAATATATGTGATGAGGGTAACAATCAAAACAAGGACTCAGCAAAAGAAATAAGACTATCCTAATAGCACCAATCGTCAGAATGCTCGGAGTAGTGCTTCCCATCCAGCAAAATCACACTCAAAAGTGGAACAAAGATAGCAGGCATTAAACCGAATCTCCCTGTTGAAAGGGAAGAAACATGTACCACAATTTGTGCAGCACATTGATTATTTTTAGTGACTATTGCAATACGATTTTTAAAAATTTAAAGCAATCGAAGGAGATACGAAAACAAGAATATTTATCAAATTCCTAACATTTATTATTCAGTAAAAGTCAAGTGGTGTCCAATGTGCATTAAAAACCAATTGAATGGAGAATCTGCTTGCTGGTCATACAACCAGATGAAATTGCTCTAAACAAAAAACATTTACACACATTTAACAATTCTAATACATTACTCCACTGCGAAACAGATGAATATAAGTTATATGGGTAACAATCAAAAGAAGCACCTAGGAAAAGAAAGAGGTCTTTCCTAATAACTCCAATACTCAGGATGCTTGGATTGGTTGTTCCCATCCAACAAAATCACACTCGATGTTTGAACAAACATAGCAGTCATGAAACAGTATCTCCCTGTTGAGAGGGAAAAAACATGTACCACTATGAAATTGACAACTATAAGTGATAAAGGTATCAAAGGAAGCACCTAGCAAAAGAAAACAGCATTTCTAATAACTCCAATCCACAGAACGCCCGGAGTGGTGGTTTCCATCCAACATAATCACACTCGATGTTTGAATAAACATAGCAGTCATGAAACGGAATCTCCCTGTTGAGAGAGAAGAAACATGTACCACAATTTGTGCAACACATTGATTATTTTTAGTGACCATTGCAATCAGATTTTTAAAAATTTAAATCAACTGAAGGAGACACGAAGACAAGAATACTTATCAAATTCCAAACATTTGTTATTCAGTAAAATGCAAGTGGTGTCCAATCTGCACTAAAAACACATTTAATGGAGAATCTGCTTTCTGGTAATACAACCAGATGACCCTGCTCTAAACAAAAAACATTTACACACATTTAACGATTCAAATACATTACACCACTGCGAAACAGATGAATATAAGTTATAAGGGTAACAATCAAAAGAAGCACCTAGGAAAAGAAAGAGGTATTTCCTAATAAATCCAATACTCAGGATGCTTGAATTGGTCATTCCCATCCAACAAAATCACACTCGATGTTTGAACAAACATAGCAGTCATGAAACAGAATCTCCCTGTTGAGAGGGAAGAAACTTGTACCACAATTTGTGAAGGTGGTGTCAAACATGCACCAAAAGACCATTGAATGGGGAATTTGCTTTCTGGCAATACAAGCAGATGACCCTGCTGTAATCAACAAACATTTACCCACATTTCACAATCCAAATATATTATTCCACTGTGAAATTGATGAATATATGTGATGAGGGTGACAATCAAAACAAGGACTCAACAAAAGAAAGAAGTCTTTCCTAATAACTCCAATTGTCAGAATGCTCAGAGTAGTGCTTCCCCTAAAACAAAATCACACTCAAAAGTAGAACCAACATAGCAGTCATCAAACGGAATCTCCCTGTTGAGAGAGAAGAAACATGTACCACAATTTGTGCAGCACATTGATTATTTTTAGTGACCATTGCAATCAGATTTTTAAAAATTTTAATCAATTGAAGAAGACTCAAAGACAAGAATATTTATCTAACTCCTAACATTTGTTATTCAGTAAAAGTCAAGTGGTATCCAATCTGCACTAAAAACCCATTGAATGGAGAATCTGCTTGCTGGTCATACAACCAGATGACAATGCTCTAAACAAAAAACATTTACACACGTTTAACAATTCAAATACATTACTCCACTGCGAAACAGATGAATATAAGTTATAAGGGTAACAATCAAAAGAAGCACGTAGGAAAAGAAAGAGGTCTTTCCTAATAATGCCAATACTCAGGATGCTTGGAGTGGTAGTTCCCATCCAACAAAATCACACTCGATGTTTGAACAAACATAGTAGTCATGAAACAGAATCTGTCGGTTGAGAGGCAACAAACATGTACCACAATTTGTGCAGCACATTGATTATTTTTAGTGACCATTGCAATAAGATTTTTAAAAATGCAATGCAAATGAAGGCGATATGTAAAAAAGAAGATTTATCAAATTCCGAACATTAGTTATTCCGTAAAGTGCATCTGGTGACCAATCTGCATCAAAGGACCATTGAATAGAGAATCTGCTTTCTGGCCATACAACCATATGACAATGCTGAAAACAACAAACATTTACCCACATTTCACGATTCAAATACATTACTCCACTGTGAAGTTGACGAATTTAAGTGATAAAGGTGTCAATCAAAGGAAGCACCTAGCAAAAGAAAACAGTATTTCTATTAACTCCAATCGTCAGAACGCTCGGAGTGGTGATTTCCATCCAACATAATCACACTCGATGTTTGGATAAACATAGCAGTCATGAAACGGAATCTCCCTGTTGAGAGAGATGAACCATGTAGCACAATTCGTACAGCACATTGATTATGTGTAGTGACCATTGCAATAAGATTTTTAAAAATTTAAAGCAATTAAAGGAGATACGAAAACAAGAATATTTATCAAATTATTAACATTTGTTATTCAGTAAAGTGTGTGTGGTGTCAAATACGCACCAAAAGACGATTGAATGGGGAATCTGCTTTCTGGTGATACAACCAGATGACCCTCCTTCAAACAAAAAACATTTACACACATTTAACAATTCAAATACATTACTCGACTGCAAAACAGATGAATATAAGTTATGAGGGTAACAATCAAAAGAAGCACCTAGGAAAAGAAAGAGGTCTTTCCTAATAACTCCAATACTCAGGATGCTTGGAGTGGTAGTTCCCATCCAACAAAATCACACTCGATGTTTGAACAAACATAGCAGTCATGAAACAGAATCTCCCTGTTGAGAGGGATGAAACGTACCACAATTTGTGCAGCACATTGATTATTTTTAATGACCATTGGAATCAGGTTTTTAAAAATTCAAAGCAAATGAAGGAGATCCCTAAACAAGAAGATTTATCAAATTCCGAACTTTCGTTATTCAGTAAAGTGCATGTGGTGTCCAATCTGCACCAAAACACAATTGAATAGAGAATCTGTTTTCTGGCCATACAACCAGATGACCCTGCTGTAAACAAAAAACATTTAGCCAAATTTCACGAATAAAATACATTACTCCACTGTGAAATTGAAAAATATAAGTAATAAAGGTATCAATCAAAGGAAGCACCTAGCAAAAGAAAACAGTATTTCTAATAAATCCAATCGTCAGAACGCTCAGAGTGGTGATTTCCATCCAACATAATCACACTCGATGTTTGAATAAACATAGCAGACATGAAATGGAATCTCCCTGTTGAGAGAGAAGGAACATGTACCACAATTTGTGCAGCACATTGATTATTTTTGTGAACACGTGAATATAAGTTATAAGGGTAACAATCAAAAGAAACACCTAGGAAAAGAAAGAGGTCTTTCCTAATAACTCCAATACTAAGGATGCTTGGAGTGGTAGTTTCCATCCAACAAAATCACACTCGATGTTTCAATAAACATAGCAGTCATGAAACGGAATCTCCCTGTGAGAGAGAGGAAACATGTACCACAATTTGTGCAGCACATTGATTATTTTTAGTGACATTTGCAATAAGATTTTTAAAAATACAAAGCAAATGAAGGAGATACCTAAACAACAAGCTTTATCAAATTCCGAACATTTGTTATTCAGTAAAGCGCATGTGGTGTCCAATCTGCACCAAAACACCATTGAATAGAGAATCTGCTTTCTGGCCATACAACCAGATGACCCTGCTGTAAACAACGAACATTTACAAACATTTCACCATTCAAAAAAATTATTCCACTGTGAAAATATTGAATATATGTAATAAAAGTATCAATCAAAGGTAGCACCTAGCAAAACAATGAAGTCTTGCCTAATAAGTCGAATGGTCAGATGCTCGGAGTGGTGGTTCCCATCCAAAAAAATCACACTCGATGGTAGAACAAACATAGTCATGAAACAAAATCTCCCTATTGAGAGGGAAGAAACATGTACCACAATTTGTTCAGCACATTTATTAATTTTAGTGACCATTGCAATAAGATTTTTAAAAATATAAAGCAAATGAAGGAGATAACTAAACAAGATGATTTATCAAATTCCGAACATTCGATATTCAGTAAAAGTCAAGTGGTGTCCAATCTGCACTAAAAACCCATTGTATGGAGAAACTGCTTGCTGGTCATACACCCAGATGACAATGCTCTAAACAAAAAACATTTACACACATTTAACAATTCAAATACATTACTCGACTGTGAAACAGATGAATATAAGTTATAAGGGTAACAATCAAAAAAAGCACCTAGGAAAAGAAAGAGGTCTTTCCTAATAATGCCAATACTCAGGATGCTTAGAGTGGTAGTTCCCATCCAACAAAATCACACTTGATGTTTGAACAAACATAGCAGTCATGAAACAGAATCTGTCTGTTGAGAGGCAAGAAACATGTACCACAATTTGTGCAGCACATTGATTATTTTTAGTGACCATTGCAATAAGATTTTTAAAAATACAAAGCAAATGAAGGAGATCCCTAAACAAGAAGATTTATCAAATTTCGAACATTCATTATTCAGTAAAGTGCATGTGGTGTCAAATATGCACCAAAAGACTATTGAATGGGGAATCTGCTTTCTGTCCATACAACCAGATGACCCTGCTGTAAACAACAAACATTTACCCCCATTTCACGAATAAAAAACATTGCTCCACTGTGAAATTGACGAATATAAGTGATAAAGGTATCAATCAATGGAAGCACCTAGCAAAAGAAAACAGTATTTATAATAACTCCAATCGTCAGAATGCTCGGAGCCGTGATTTCCATCCAACATAATCACACTCGATGTTTGAATAAACATAGCAGTCATGAAACGGAATCTCCCTGTTGAGAGAGATGAACCATGAACCACAATTTGTGCAGCACATTGATTATTTTTAGTGACCATTGCAATACGATTTTTAAAAAATTAAAGCAATCGAAGGAGATACGAAAACAAGAAAATTTATCAAATTCCTAACACTTGTTATTCAGTAAAAGTCAAGTGGTGACCAATCTGCACTAAAAACCCATTGAATGGAGATTCTGTTTCTGGTCATACAACCAGATGACCCTGCTCTAAACAAAAAACATTTACACACATTTAACAATTGAAATATATTATTCCACTGTGAAATTGATGAATATATGTGATGAGGGTAACACTCAAAACAAGGACTCAGCCTAAGAAAGAAGTCTTTCCTAATAACTCCAATAGTTAGAATGCTCGGAGTAGTGCTTCCCATCCAACAAAATCACACTCAAAAGTAGAACAAACATAGCAGGCATTAAACGGAATCTCCCTGTTCAGAGGGAAGAAATATGTTCCACAAATTGTGCAGCACATTTATTATTTTTAGTGACAATTGCAATAATATTTTTAAAAATATAAAGCAAATGAAAGAGATACCTAAACAAGAAGATTTATCAAATTCCGAACATTCGTTATTCAGTAAACTGCATGTGGTGTCCAATCTGCACCAAAAGACCATTGAAGAGAGGATCTGCTTTCTGGCCATACAACCACATGACCCTGCTGTAAACAACAAACATTTACCCACATTTCACGAATCAAATACATAACTCCACTGTGAAATTGACGAATATAAGTGATAAAGGTATCAATCAAAGGAAGCACCCAGCAAAAGAAAACAGTATTTCTAATACTCAGGATGCTCGGAGTGGCGGTTCCCATCCAACAAAATCACACTCGATGTTTGAATAAACATAGCAGTCATGAAACGGAATCTCCCTGTTGAGAGAGAAGAAACATGTACCACAATTTGTGCAGCACATTGATTATTTTTAGTGACCATTGGAATCAGATCGTTAAAAATTTAAATCAATTGAAGAAGACATGAAGACAAGAATATTTATCAAATTCCTAACTTTTGTTATTCAGTAAAATGCAAGTGGTGTCCAATCTGCAGTAAAAACACATTGAATGGAGAATCTGCTTTCTGGTAATACAACCAGATGACCCTGCTCTAAACAAAAAACATTTACACACATTTAATGATTCAAATACATTACTCCACTGCGAAACAGATGAATATAAGTTATAAGGGTAACAATCAAAAGAAGCACCTAGGAAAAGAAAGAGGTCTTTCCTATAAACTCCAATACTCAGGATGCTTTGAGTGGTAGTTCCCATCCAACAAAATCACACTCGATGTTCGAACAAACATAGCAGTCATGAAACAGAATCTCTCTGTTGAGAGGCAAAAAACATGTACCACAATTTGTGCATATGGTGTCAAACATGCACCAAAAGACGATTGAATGGGGAATCTGCTTTCTGGCAATACAACCAGATGACCCTGCTGTAATCAACAAACATTTACCCACATTTCACGATTCAAATATATTATTCCACTGTGAAATTGATGAATATATGTGATGAGGGTAATAATCAAAACAAGGATTCAGCCTAAGAAAGAAGTCTTTCCTAATAACTCCAATTGTCAGAATGCTCTGAGTAGTGCTTCCCATCCAACAAAATCACACTCAAAAGTAGAACAAACATAGCAGGCATTAAACGGAATATCCCTGTTGAGAGGGAAGAAACATGTTCCACAATTTGTGCAGCACATTTATTATTTTTAGTGACCATTGCAATAATATTTTTAAAAATATAAAGCAAATGAAGGCGATACGTAAAAAAGAAGATTTATCAAATTCTGAACATACGTTATTCCGTAAAGTGCATCTGGTGACCAATCAGCATCAAAAGACCATTGAATAGAGAATCTGCTTTCTGGCCATACAACCAGATGACAATGCTGTAAACAACAAACATTTACCCACATTTCACGATTCAAATACATTACTCCACTGTGAAATTGACGAATTTAAGTGATAAAGGTGTCAATCAAAGGAAGCACCTAGCAAAAGAAAACAGTATTTCTAATAACTCCAATCGTCAGAACGCTCGGAGTGGTGACTTCCATCCAACATAATCACACTCGATGTTTGAATAAACATAGCAGTCATGAAACGGAATCTCCCTGTTGAGAGAGATGAACCATGTACCACAATTCGTGCAGCACATTGATTATGTTTAGTGACCATTGCAATAAGATTTTTAAAAATTTAAAGCAATTAAAGGAGATACGAAAACAAGAATATTTATCAAATTATTAACATTTGTTATTCAGTAATGTGCGTGTGGTGTCAAATATGCACCAAAAGACGACTGAATGGGGAATCTGCTTTCTGGTCATACAACCAGATGACCCTGCTCTAAACAAAAAACATTTACACACATTTAACAATTCAAATACATTACTCGTCTGCAAAACAGATGAATATAAGTTATGAGGGTAACAATCAAAAGAAGCAATTAGGAAAGAAAGAGGTCTTTCCTAATAAGTCCAATACTCAGGATGCTTGGAGTGGTAGTTCCCATCCAACAAAATCACACTCGATGTTTGAACAAACATAGCAGTCATGAAAAAGCATCTCCCTGTTGAGAGGGAAGAAAGATGTACCACAATTTGTGCATGTGGTGTCAAACATGCACCAAAACACCATTGAATGGGGAATCTGCTTTCTGGCAATACAACCACATGACCCTGCTGTTAACAACAAACATTTACCCACATTTCACGAATCAAATACATAGCTCCACTGTGAAATTGACGAATATAAGTGATAAGGTTTCAATCAAAGAAAGCACCCAGCATAAGAAAACAGTATTTCTAATACTCAGGATGCTCGGTGTGGCAGTGCCCATCCAACAAAATCAGACTCGATGTTTGAATAAACATAGCAGTCGTGATACGGAATCTCCCTGTTGAGAGAGAAGAATCATGTACCACAATTTCTGCAGCACATTGATTATTTTTAGTGCCCATCGCAATTAGATTAATAAAAATACAAAGTAAATGAAGGAGATACCTAAAAACGAAGATATATCAAATTCCGAACATTCCTTATTCAGTAAAGTGCATGTGGTGTCAAATATGCAGCAAAAGACAATTGAATGGGGAATATGCTTTCTGGCCATACAACCACATGACCCTGCTGTAAACAACAAACATTTACCCACATTTCACGAATCAAATACATAGCTCCACTGCGAAATTGACGAATATAAGTGACAAAGTATCAATCAAAGGAAGCACCCAGCAAAAGGAAACAGTATTTCTAATACTCAGGATGCTCGGAGTGGCGGTGCCTATCCAACAAATTCACACTCGATGTTTGAATAAACATAGCAGTCGTGAAATGGAATCTCCCTGTTGAGAGAGAAGAAACATGTACCTTAATTTGTGCAGCACATTGATTATTTTTAGTGACCATTGCAATAAGATTTTTAAAAATAAAAAGGAAATGAAGGAGATCCCTAAACGAGAAGATTTATCAAATTTCGAACATTCATTATTCAGTAAATTGCATGTGGTGTAGAATCTGCACGAAAACACAATTGAATAGAGAATCTGCTTTCTAGCCATACAACCAGATGACCCTGCTGTAAACAACGAACATTTACAAACATTTCACCATTCAAAAAAATTATCCCACTGTGAAAATGTTGAATATATGTAACAAAAGTATCAATCAAAGGTAGCACCTAGCAAAAGAAAACAGTATTTCTAATAAATCCAATCGTCAGAACGCTCGGAGTGGTGATTTCCATCCAACATAATCACACTCGATGTTCGAATAAACATAGCAGTCATGAAACGGAATCTGCCTGTTGAGAGAGAAGAAACATGTACCACAATTTGTGCAGCACATTGATTATTTTTAGTGACCATTGCAATAAGATTTTTAAAAATGCAAAGCAAATCAAGGAGATACCTAAACAACAAGCTTTATCAAATTCCGAACATTCGTTACTCAGTAAAGTTCATGTAGGGTCAAATATGCACCAAAAGACGATTGAATGGGGAATCTGATTTCTGGCCATACAACCAGATGTCCCTGCTGTAAACAACAAACATTTACCCACATTTCACGAATCAAATACATTACTCCACTGTGAAATTGACAAATATAAGTGATGAAGGTATCAAAGGAAGCACCTAGCAAAAGAAAACAGTATTTCTAATAACTCCAATCCTCAGAACGCTCGGAGTGGTGATTTCCATCCAACATAATCACACTCGATGTTTGAATAAACATAGCAGTCATGAAACAGAATCTCCCAGTTGAGAGAGATGAACCATGTACCACAATTTGTGCAGCACATTGATTATTTTTAGTGACCATAGCAATAAGATTTTTAAAAATTTAAAGCAATTGAAGGAGATACGAAAACAAGAATATTTATCAAATTCCAAACATTTGTTATTCAGTAAATTGCAAGTGGTGTCCAATCTGCACTAACAACCCATTGAATGGAGAATCTGCTTTCTGGCCATACAATCAGATGACCCTGCTGTAAACAACAAACGTTGACACACATTTCACCATTCAAAAAAATTATCCCACTGTGAAAATGTTGAATATATGTAACAAAAGTATCAATCAAAGGTAGCACCTAGCAAAAGAAAACAGTATTTCTAATAAATCCAATCGTCAGAACGCTCGGAGTGGTGATTTCCATCCAACATAATCACACTCGATGTTCGAATAAACATAGCAGTCATGAAACGGAATCTGCCTGTTGAGAGAGAAGAAACATGTACCACAATTTGTGCAGCACATTGATTATTTTTAGTGACCATTGCAATAAGATTTTTAAAAATGCAAAGCAAATCAAGGAGATACCTAAACAACAAGCTTTATCAAATTCCGAACATTCGTTACTCAGTAAAGTTCATGTGGGGTCAAATATGCACCAAAAGACGATTGAATGGTGAATCTGCTTTCTGGCCATACAACCAGATGATCCTGTTGTAAACAACAAACACTTACCCACATATCACGAATCAAATACATTACTCCACTGTGAAATTGACAAATATAAGTGATAAAGGTATCAATCAAAGGAAGCACCTAGCAAAAGAAAACAGTATTTCTAATAACTCCAATTGTCAGACACTCGGAGTGGTGATTTCCATCCTACATAATCACTCTCAATGTTTGAATAAACATAGCTGTCATGAAACGGAATCTCCCTGTTTAGAGAGAAGAAACATGTACAAGTTGTACGGCACTTTGATTATTTTTAGTGACCATTGCAATACAATTTTTAAAATTTTAAAGCAATTGAAGGAGATACGAAAACAACAATATTTATCAAATTCCAAACATTTGTTATTCAGTAAATTGCAAGTGGTGTCCAATCGGAACTAACAACCCATTGAATGGAGAATCTGCTTTCTGGCCATACAATCAGATGACCCAACTGTAAACAACGAACATTTACAAACATTTCACCATTCAAAAAAATTATCCCACTGTGAAAATGTTGAATATATGTAATAAAAGTATCAATCAAAGGTAGCACCTAGCAAAACAATGAAGTCTTTCCTAATAAGTCGAATGGTCAGATGCTCGGAGTGGTGGTTCCCATCAAACAAAATCACACTCGATGGTAGAACAAACGTAGTCATGAAAAGAAATCTCCCTATTGAGAGGGAAGAAACATGTACCACAATTTGTGCAGCACATTGATAATTTTTGGAGACCATTGCAATTAGATTTTTAAAAATATAAAGTAAATGAAGGAAATACCTAAAAACAAAAATATATCAAAATCCAAACATTCGTTATTCAGTAAAGTGCATGTGGTGTCAAATATGCACAAAAAGACTATTGAATGGGGAATCTGATTTCTGGCCATAAAACCAGATGTCCCTGCTGTAAACAACAAACATTTACCCACATTTCACGAATCAAATACATTACTCCACTGTGAAATTGACAAATATAAGTGATGAAGGAATCAAAGGAAGCACCTAGCAAAAGAAAACAGTATTTCTAATAACTCCAATCGTCAGAACGCTCGGAGTGGTGATTTCCATCCAACATAATCACACTCGATGTTTGAATAAACATAGCAGTCATCAAACAGAATCTCCCTGTTGAGAGAGATGAACCATGTCCCACAATTTGTGCAGCACATTGATTATTTTTAGTGACCATTGCAATAAGATTTTTAAAAATTTAAAGCAATTGAAGGAGATACGAAAACAAGAATATTTATCAAATTACTAACATTTGTTATTCAGTAAAATGCAAGTGGCGTCCAATCTGCACTAAAAACTCATTGAATGAAGAATTTGCTTGCTGGTCATACAACCAGATGACCCTCCTCTAAACAAAAAACATTTACTCACATTTAACAATTCAAATACATTACTCCACTGCGAAACAGATGAATATAAGTTATAAGGGTAACAATCAAAAGAAGCACCTAGGAAAAGAAAGAGGTCTTTCCTAATAACTCCAATACTCAGGGTGCTTGGAGCGGTAGTTCCCATCCAACAAAATCACACTCCATGTTTGAACAAACATAGCAGTCATGAAACAGAATCTCCCTGTTGAGAGGGATGAAACATGTACCACAATTTGTGCAGCACATTGATTTTTTTTAATGACCATTGCAATAAGGTTTTTAAAAATACAAAGCAAATGATGGAGATCCCTAAACAAGAAGATTTATCAAATTCCGAACTTTCGTTACTCAGTAAAGTGCATGTGGTGTCCAATCTGCACTAAAACACTATTGAATAGAGAATCTGCTTTCTGGCCATACATCCAGATGACACTGCTGTAAACAACAAACATTTACCCACATTTCACGAATCAAATACATTACTCCACTGTGAAATTGACGAATATAAGTGATAAAGGTATCAATCAAAGGAAGCACCTAGCAAAAGAAAACAGTATTTCTAATAAATCCAATCGTCAGAACGCTCGGAGTGGTGATTTCCATCCAACATAATCACACTCGATGTTTGGATAAACATAGCAGTAATGAAACAGAATCTCCTGTTGAGAGGCAAGTAACATGTACCACAATTTGTGCATGTGGTGTCAAATATGCACGAAAAGACGATTGAATGGGGAATCTGCTTTCTGGCCATACAGCCAGATGACCCTGTTGTAATCAACAAACATTTACCCACATTTCACGATTCAAATATATTATTCCACAGAGAAATTGATGAATATATGTGATGGGGATAACAATCAGAACAAGGACTCAGCAAAAGAAAGAAGTCTTTCCTAATAACTCCAATTGTCAGAATGCTCGGAGTAGTGCTTCCCATCCAACAAAAACACACTCGAAAGAAGAATATAGCAGGCATTAAACAGAATCTCCCTGTTGAGAGGGAAGAAACATGTACCACAATTTGTGCAGCACATTTATAATTTTTGTGAAAAATGCAATAATATTTTCAAAAATATAAAGCAAAAGAATGAGATACCTCAACAAGAAGATTTATCAAATTCTGAACATTCGTTATTCAGTAAAGTGCATGTGGTGTGCAATCTGCACCAAACGACCATTGAATAGAGAATCTGCTTTCTGGTCATACAACCAGATGTCCCTGCTGTAAACAACAAACATTGACACACATTTCACGAATCAAATACATTACTCCACTGTGAAATTGACGAATATAAGTGATAAAGGTATCAATCAAAGGAAGCACCTAGCAAAAGAAAACAGTATTTCTGATAACTCCAATCATCAGAACACTCGGAGTGGTGAATTCCATCCAACATAATCACACTCGATGTTTGAATAAACATAGCAGTCATGAAACGGAATCTCCCTGTTGAGAGAGATGAACCATGTACCACAATTTGTGCAGCACATTGACTATTTTTAGTGACCATTGCAATAAGATTTTTAAAAATTTAAAGCAATTGAAGGGGTTGCGAAAACAAGAATATTTATCAAATTCCTAACATTTGTTATTCAGTAAAATGCAAGTGGAGTCCAATCTGCACTAAAAAAATTTGAATGGAGAATCTGCTTTCTGGCCATACAACCAGATGAACCTGCTCTAAACAACAAACATTTACCCACATTTCACGATTCAAATACATTACACCACTGTGAAACTGACGAATTTAAGTGACAAAGGTGTCAATCAAAGGAACCACCTAGCAAAAGAAAACAGTATTTCTGATAACTCCAATCATCAGAACACTCGGAGTGGTGAATTCCATCCAACATAATCACACTCGATGTTTGAATAAACATAGCAGTCATGAAACGGAATCTCCCTGTTGAGAGAGATGAACCATGTACCACAATTTGTGCAGCACATTGATTATGTTTAGTGACCATTGCAATAAGATTTTTAAAAATTTAAAGCAATTAAAGGAGATACGAAAACAAGAATATTTATCAAATTAGTAACATTTGTTATCCAGTAAAGTGCATGTGGTGTCAAATATGCACCAAAAGACGATTGAATGGGGAATCAGCTTTCTGGTCATACAACCAGATGACCCTGCTCTAAACAAAAAACATTTACACACATTTAACAATTCAAATACAATACTCCACTGCGAAACAGATGAATATAAGGTATGAGGGTAACAATCAAAAGAAGCACCTAGGAAAAGAAAGAGGTCTTTCCTGATAACTCCAATACTCAGGATGCTTGGAGTGGTAGTTCCCATCCAACAAAATCACACTCGATGTTTGAACAAACATAGCAGTCATGAAAAACCATCTCCCTGTTGAGAGGGAAGAAACATGTACCACAATTTGTGCATGTGGTGTCAAACATGCACCAAAAGACCACTGAATGGGGAATCTGCTTTCTGGCAATACAACCACATGACCCTGCTGTAATCAACATACATTTACCCACATTTCACTATTCAAATATATTATTCCACTGTGAAATTGATGAATATATGTGATGAGGGTAACAATCAAAACAAGGACTCAGCAAAAGAAAGAAATCTTTCCTAATAACTCCAATTGTCAGAATGCTTGAAGTAGTGCCTCCCATCCAACAAAATCACACTCAAATGTAGAACGAACATAGCAGGCATTAAACAGAATTTCCCTGTTGAGAGGGAAGAAACATGTACCACAATTTGTGCAGCACATTTATTATTTTTAGTGACCAATGCAATAATATTTTCAAAAATATAAAGCAAATGAATGAGATACCTCAACAAGAAGATTTATCAAATTCTGAACATTCGTTATTCAGTAAAGTGCAAGTGGTGTCCAATCTGCACCAAACGACCATTGAATAGAGAATCTGCTTTCTGGCCATACAACCAGATGACCCTGCTGTAAACACCAAACATTTACACACATTTCACGAATCAAATAAATTACTCCACTGTGAAATTGACGAATATAAGTCATAAAGGTATCAATCAAAGGAAGCACGTAGCAAAAGAAAACATTATTACTAATAACTCCATTTGTCAGAACGCTTGGAGTGGTGATTTCCATCCAACATAATCACACTCGATGTTTGAATAACCATAGCAGTCATGAAACAGAATCTCCCTGTTGAGAGAGACGAAACATGTACCACAATTTGTGCAGCACATTGATTTTTTTTAATGACCATTGCAATAAGGTTTTTAAAAATACAAAGCAAATGATGGAGATCATTAAACAAGAAGATTTATCAAATTCCGAACTTTCGTTATTCAGTAAAGTGCATGTGGTGTCCAATCTGCACTAAAACACTATTTAATAGAGAATCTGCTTTCTGGCCATACATCCAGATGACACTGCTGTAAACAACAAACATTTACCCACATTTCACGAATCAAATACATTACTCCACTGTGAAATTGACGAATATAAGTGATAAAGGTATCAATCAAAGGAAGCACCTAGCAAAAGAAAACAGTATTTCTAATAAATCCAATCGTCAGAACGCTCGGAGTGGTGATTTCCATCCAACATAATCACACTCGATGTTTGGATAAACATAGCAGTCATGAAACGGAATCTCCCTGTTGAGAGAGAAGGAACATGTACCACAATTTGTGCAGCACATTGATTATTTTTGTGAACACGTGAATATAAGTTATAAAGTTAACAATCAAAAAAAACACCTAGGAAAAGAAAGAGGTCTTTCCTAATAACTCCAATACAAAGGATGCTTGGAGTGGTAGTTTCCATCCAACACAATCACACTCGATGTTTCAATAAACATAGCAGTCATGAAACGGAACCTCCCAGTGAGAGAGAGGAAACATGTACCACAATTTGTGCAGCACATTGATTATTTTTAGTGACCATTGCAATAAGATTTTTAAAAATTTAAAGCAATTGAAGGAGATACGAAAACAAGAATATTTATCAATTTCCTAACATTTGTTATTCAGTAAAATGCAAGAGGTGTCCAATCTGTACTAAAAACACATTGAATGGAGAATCTGCTTTCTGGTCATACAATCAGATGACCCTGCTCTAAACAAAAAACATTTACACAAATTTAACGATTCAAATACATTACTCCACTGCGAAACAGATGAATATAAGTTATGAGGGCAACAATCAAAAGGAGCATCTAGGAAAAGAAGGAGGTCTTTCCCAATAACTCCAATACTCAGGATGCTTGGAGTGGTAGTTCCCATCCAACAAAATCACACTTGATGTTTGTACAAACATAGCAGTAATGAAACAGAATCTCCTGTTGAGAGGCAAGTAACATGTACCACAATTTGTGCATGTGGTGTCAAATATGCACGAAAAGACGATTGAATGGGGAATCTGCTTTCTGGCCATACAGCCAGATGACCCTGTTGTAATCAACAAACATTTACCCACATTTCACGATTCAAATATATTATTCCACAGAGAAATTGATGAATATATGTGATGGGGATAACAATCAGAACAAGGACTCAGCAAAAGAAAGAAGTCTTTCCTAATAACTCCAATTGTCAGAATGCTCGGAGTAGTGCTTCCCATCCAACAAAAACACACTCGAAAGAAGAATATAGCAGGCATTAAACAGAATCTCCCTGTTGAGAGGGAAGAAACATGTACCACAATTTGTGCAGCACATTTATAATTTTTGTGACAAATGCAATAATATTTTCAAAAATATAAAGCAAAAGAATGAGATACCTCAACAAGAAGATTTATCAAATTCTGAACATTCGTTATTCAGTAAAGTGCATTTGGTGTGCAATCTGCAACAAACGACCATTGAATAGAGAATCTGCTTTCTGGTCATACAACCAGATGTCCCTGCTGTAAACAACAAACATTGACACACATTTCACGAATCAAATACATTACTCCACTGTGAAATTGACGAATATAAGTGATAAAGGTATCAATCAAAGGAAGCACCTAGCAAAGGAAAACAGTATTTCTGATAACTCCAATCATCAGAACACTCGGAGTGGTGAATTCCATCCAACATAATCACACTCGATGTTTGAATAAACATAGCAGTCATGAAACGGAATCTCCCTGTTGAGGGAGATGAACCATGTACCACAATTTGTGCAGCACATTGACTATATTTAGTGACCATTGCAATAAGATTTTTAAAAATTTAAAGCAATTGAAGGGGTTGCGAAAACAAGAATATTTATCAAATTAGTAACATTTGTTATCCAGTAAAGTGCATGTGGTGTCAAATATGCACCAAAAGACGATTGAATGGGGAATCAGCTTTCTGGTCACACAACCAGATGACCCTGCTCTAAACAAAAAACATTTACACACATTTAACAATTCAAATACAATACTCCACTGAGAAACAGATGAATATAAGGTATGAGGGTAACAATCAAAAGAAGCACCTAGGAAAAGAAAGAGGTCTTTCCTAATAACTCCAATACTCAGGATGCTTGGAGTGGTAGTTCCCATCCAACAAAATCACACTCGATGTTTGAACAAACATAGCAGTCATGAAAAACCATCTTCCTGTTGAGAGGGAAGAAACATGTACCACAATTTGTGCATGTGGTGTCAAACATGCACCAAAAGACCATTGAATGGGGAATCTGCTTTCTGGAAATACAACCACATGACCCTGCTGTAATCAACATACATTTACCCACATTTCACTATTCAAATATATTATTCCACTGTGAAATTGATGAATATATGTGATGAGGGTAACAATCAAAACAAGGACTCAGCAAAAGAAAGAAATCTTTCCTAATAACTCCAATTGTCAGAATGCTTGAAGTAGTGCCTCCCATCCAACAAAATCACACTCAAATGTAGAACGAACATAGCAGGCATTAAACATAATTTCCCTGTTGAGAGGGAAGAAACATGTACCACAATTTGTGCAGCACATTTATTATTTTTAGTGACCAATGCAATAATATTTTCAAAAATATAAAGCAAATGAATGAGATACCTCAACAAGAAGATTTATCAATTTCTGAACATTCGTTATTCAGTAAAGTGCAAGTGGTGTCCAATCTGCACCAAACGACCATTGAATAGAGAATCTGCTTTCTGGCCATACAACCAGATGACCCTGCTGTAAACACCAAACATTTACACACATTTCACGAATCAAATAAATTACTCCACTGTGAAATTGACGAATATAAGTGATAAAGGTATCAATCAAAGGAAGCACGTAGCAAAAGAAAACAGTATTACTAATAACTCCATTTGTCAGAACGCTTGGAGTGGTGATTTCCATCCAACATAATCACACTCGATGTTTGAATAACCATAGCAGTCATGAAACGGAATCTCCCTGTTGAGAGAGAAGAAACATGTACCACAATTTGTGCAGCACATTGATTATTTTTAGTGACCATTGCAATAAGATTTTTAAAAATTTAAAGCAATTGAAGGGGTTGCGAAAACAAGAATATTTATCAAATTCCTAACATTTGTTATTCAGTAAAATGCAAGTGGTGTCCAATCTGCACTAAAAAAATTTGAATGGAGAATCTGCTTTCTGGCCATACAACCAGATGACCCTGCTGTAAACAACAAACATTCACCCACATTTCACGAATCAAATACATTACTCCACTGTGAAATTGACGAATATAAGTGATAAAGGTATCAATCAAAGGAAGCAACTAGCAAAAGAAAACAGTATTTCTAATAACTCCAATCGTCAGAACGTTTGGAGTGTTGATTTCCATCCAACATAATCACACTCGATGTTCGAATAAACATAGCAGTCATGAAACAGAATCTGCCTGTTGAGAGAGAAGAAACATGTACCACCATTTGTGCAGCACATTGATTATTTTTAGTAACCATTGCAATAAGATATTTAAAAATTTAGAGCAATTGATGGAGATACGAAAACAAGAATATTTATAAAATTCCTAACATTTGTTATTCAGTAAAATGCAAGTGGTGTCCAATCTGCACTAAAAACCCTTTAAATGGAGAATCTGCTTTCTGGTCATACAACCAGATGACCCTCCTCTAAACAAAAAACATTTACAAACATTTAACAATTCAAATACATTACTCCACTGCGAAACAAATTAATATAAGTTATAAGGGTAACAATCAAAAGAAGCGCCTAGGAAAAGAAACAGGTCTTTCCTAATAACTCCAATACTCAGGATGCTTGGGGTGGTAGTTTCCATCCAACAAAATTACACTCGATGTTGGAACAAACATAGCAGTCATGAAACAAAATCTCCCTGTTGAGAGGCAAGAAACATGTACCATAATTTGTGCATGTGGTGTCAAATATGCACCAAAAGATGATTGAATGGGGAATCTGCTTTCTGGCCATACAACCAGGTGACCCTGCTGTAATCAACAAACATTTAACCACATTTAACTATTCAAATATATTATTCCACAGAGAAATTGATGAATATATGTGATGGGGATAACAATCAGAACAAGGACTCAGCAAAAGAAAGAAGTCTTTCCTAATAACTCCAATTGTCAGAATGCTCGGAGTAGTGCTTCCCATCCAACAAAAACACACTCGAAAGAAGAATATAGCAGGCATTAAACAGAATCTCCCTGTTGAGAGGGAAGAAACATGTACCACAATTTGTGCAGCACATTTATAATTTTTGTGACAAATGCAATAATATTTTCAAAAATATAAAGCAAAAGAATGAGATACCTCAACAAGAAGATTTATCAAATTCTGAACATTCGTTATTCAGTAAAGTGCATGTGGTGTGCAATCTGCACCAAACGACCATTGAATAGAGAATCTGCTTTCTGGCCATACAATCAGATGACCCTGCTGTAAACAACAAACATTGACACACATTTCACCATTCAAAAAAATTATCCCACTGTGAAAATGTTGAATATATGTAATAAAAGTATCAATCAAAGGCAGCACCTAGCAAAAGAAAACAGTATTTCTAATAAATCCAATCGTCAGAACGCTCAGAGTGGTGATTTCCATCCAACATAATCACACTCGATGTTCGAATAAACATAGCAGTCATGAAACGGAATCTGCCTGTTGAGAGAGAAGAAACATGTACCACAATTTGTGCAGCACATTGATTATTTTTAGTGACCATTGCAATAAGATTTTTAAAAATGCAAAGCAAATCAAGGAGATACCTAAACAACAAGCTTTATCAAATTCCGAACATTCGTTACTCAGTAAAGTTCATGTGGGGTCAAATATGCACCAAAAGACTATTGAATGGTGAATCTGCTTTCTGGCCATACAACCAGATGATCCTGTTGTAAACAACAAACACTTACCCACATATCACGAATCAAATACATTACTCCACTGTGAAATTGACGAATATAAGTGATAAAGGTATCAATCAAAGGAAGCACCTAGCAAAAGAAAACAGTATTTCTAATAACTCCAATTGTCAGACACTCGGAGTGGTGATTTCCATCCTACATAATCACTCTCAATGTTTGAATAAACATAGCTGTCATGAAACGGAATCTCCCTGTTTAGAGAGAAGAAACATGTACAAGTTGTACGGCACTTTGATTATTTTTAGTGACCATTGCAATACAATTTTTAAAAATTTAAAGCAATTGAAGGAGATACGAAAACAACAATATTTATCAAATTCCAAACATTTGTTATTCAGTAAATTGCAAGTGGTGTCCAATCGGAACTAACAACCCATTGAATGGAGAATCTGCTTTCTGGCCATACAATCAGATGACCCAACTGTAAACAACGAACATTTACAAACATTTCACCATTCAAAAAAATTATCCCACTGTGAAAATGTTGAATATATGTAATAAAAGTATCAATCAAAGGTAGCACCTAGCAAAACAATGAAGTCTTTCCTAATAAGTCGAATGGTCAGATGCTCGGAGTGGTGGTTCCCATCAAACAAAATCACACTCGATGGTAGAACAAACGTAGTCATGAAAAGAAATCTCCCTATTGAGAGGGAAGAAACATGTACCACAATTTGTGCAGCACATTGATAATTTTTGGAGACCATTGAAATTAGATTTTTAAAAATATAAAGTAAATGAAGGAAATACCTAAAAACAAAAATATATCAAAATCCAAACATTCGTTATTCAGTAAAGTGCATGTGGTGTCAAATATGCACAAAAAGACTATTGAATGGGGAATCTGATTTCTGGCCATAAAACCAGATGTCCCTGCTGTAAACAACAAACATTTACCCACATTTCACGAATCAAATACATTACTCCACTGTGAAATTGACAAATATAAGTGATGAAGGAATCAAAGGAAGCACCTAGCAAAAGAAAACAGTATTTCTAATAACTCCAATCGTCAGAACGCTCGGAGTGGTGATTTCCATCCAACATAATCACACTCGATGTTTGAATAAACATAGCAGTCATGAAACAGAATCTCCCTGTTGAGAGAGATGAACCATGTACCACAATTTGTGCAGCACATTGATTATTTTTAGTGACCATTGCAATAAGATTTTTAAAAATTTAAAGCAATTGAAGGAGATACGAAAACAAGAATATTTATCAAATTACTAACATTTGTTATTCAGTAAAATGCAAGTGGCGTCCAATCTGCACTAAAAACTCATTGAATGAAGAATTTGCTTGCTGGTCATACAACCAGATGACCCTGCTCTAAACAAAAAACATTTACTCACATTTAACAATTCAAATACATTACTCCACTGCGAAACAGATGAATATAAGTTATAAGGGTAACAATCAAAAGAAGCACCTAGGAAAAGAAAGAGGTCTTTCCTAATAACTCCAATACTCAGGGTGCTTGGAGCGGTAGTTCCCATCCAACAAAATCACACTCCATGTTTGAACAAACATAGCAGTCATGAAACAGAATCTCCCTGTTGAGAGGGATGAAACATGTACCACAATTTGTGCAGCACATTGATTTTTTTTAATGACCATTGCAATAAGGTTTTTAAAAATACAAAGCAAATGATGGAGATCCCTAAACAAGAAGATTTATCAAATTCCGAACTTTCGTTATTCAGTAAAGTGCATGTGGTGTCCAATCTGCACTAAAACACTATTGAATAGAGAATCTGCTTTCTGGCCATACATCCAGATGACACTGCTGTAAACAACAAACATTTACCCACATTTCACGAATCAAATACATTACTCCACTGTGAAATTGACGAATATAAGTGATAAAGGTATCAATCAAAGGAAGCACCTAGCAAAAGAAAACAGTATTTCTAATAAATCCAATCGTCAGAACGCTCGGAGTGGTGATTTCCATCCAACATAATCACACTCGATGTTTGGATAAACATAGCAGTCATGAAACGGAATCTCCCTGTTGAGAGAGAAGGAACATGTACCACAATTTGTGCAGCACATTGATTATTTTTGTGAACACGTGAATATAAGTTATAAAGTTAACAATCAAAAAAAACACCTAGGAAAAGAAAGAGGTCTTTCCTAATAACTCCAATACAAAGGATGCTTGGAGTGGTAGTTTCCATCCAACAAAATCACACTCGATGTTTCAATAAACATAGCAGTCATGAAACGGAACCTCCCAGTGAGAGAGAGGAAACATGTACCACAATTTGTGCAGCACATTGATTATTTTTAGTGACCATTGCAATAAGATTTTTAAAAATTTAAAGCAATTGAAGGAGATACGAAAACAAGAATATTTATCAATTTCCTAACATTTGTTATTCAGTAAAATGCAAGAGGTGTCCAATCTGTACTAAAAACACATTGAATGGAGAATCTGCTTTCTGGTCATACAATCAGATGACCCTGCTCTAAACAAAAAACATTTACACAAATTTAACGATTCAAATACATTACTCCACTGCGAAACAGATGAATATAAGTTATGAGGGCAACAATCAAAAGAAGCACCTAGGAAAAGAAGGAGGTCTTTCCCAATAACTCCAATACTCAGGATGCTTGGAGTGGTAGTTCCCATCCAACAAAATCACACTTGATGTTTGTACAAACATAGCAGTAATGAAACAGAATCTCCTGTTGAGAGGCAAGTAACATGTACCACAATTTGTGCATGTGGTGTCAAATATGCACGAAAAGACGATTGAATGGGGAATCTGCTTTCTGGCCATACAGCCAGATGACCCTGTTGTAATCAACAAACATTTACCCACATTTCACGATTCAAATATATTATTCCACAGAGAAATTGATGAATATATGTGATGGGGATAACAATCAGAACAAGGACTCAGCAAAAGAAAGAAGTCTTTCCTAATAACTCCAATTGTCAGAATGCTCGGAGTAGTGCTTCCCATCCAACAAAAACACACTCGAAAGAAGAATATAGCAGGCATTAAACAGAATCTCCCTGTTGAGAGGGAAGAAACATGTACCACAATTTGTGCAGCACATTTATAATTTTTGTGACAAATGCAATAATATTTTCAAAAATATAAAGCAAAAGAATGAGATACCTCAACAAGAAGATTTATCAAATTCTGAACATTCGTTATTCAGTAAAGTGCATGTGGTGTGCAATCTGCACCAAACGACCATTGAATAGAGAATCTGCTTTCTGGTCATACAACCAGATGTCCCTGCTGTAAACAACAAACATTGACACACATTTCACGAATCAAATACATTACTCCACTGTGAAATTGACGAATATAAGTGATAAAGGTATCAATCAAAGGAAGCACCTAGCAAAAGAAAACAGTATTTCTGATAACTCCAATCATCAGAACACTCGGAGTGGTGAATTCCATCCAACATAATCACACTCGATGTTTGAATAAACATAGCAGTCATGAAACGGAATCTCCCTGTTGAGAGAGATGAACCATGTACCACAATTTGTGCAGCACATTGACTATTTTTAGTGACCATTGCAATAAGATTTTTAAAAATTTAAAGCAATTGAAGGGGTTGCGAAAACAAGAATATTTATCAAATTCCTAACATTTGTTATTCAGTAAAATGCAAGTGGAGTCCAATCTGCACTAAAAAAATTTGAATGGAGAATCTGCTTTCTGGCCATACAACCAGATGAACCTGCTCTAAACAACAAACATTTACCCACATTTCACGATTCAAATACATTACACCACTGTGAAACTGACGAATTTAAGTGACAAAGGTGTCAATCAAAGGAACCACCTAGCAAAAGAAAACAGTATTTCTGATAACTCCAATCATCAGAACACTCGGAGTGGTGAATTCCATCCAACATAATCACACTCGATGTTTGAATAAACATAGCAGTCATGAAACGGAATCTCCCTGTTGAGAGAGATGAACCATGTACCACAATTTGTGCAGCACATTGATTATGTTTAGTGACGATTGCAATAAGATTTTTAAAAATTTAAAGCAATTAAAGGAGATACGAAAACAAGAATATTTATCAAATTAGTAACATTTGTTATCCAGTAAAGTGCATGTGGTGTCAAATATGCACCAAAAGACGATTGAATGGGGAATCAGCTTTCTGGTCATACAACCAGATGACCCTGCTCTAAACAAAAAACATTTACACACATTTAACAATTCAAATACAATACTCCACTGCGAAACAGATGAATATAAGGTATGAGGGTAACAATCAAAAGAAGCACCTAGGAAAAGAAAGAGGTCTTTCCTAATAACTCCAATACTCAGGATGCTTGGAGTGGTAGTTCCCATCCAACAAAATCACACTCGATGTTTGATCAAACATAGCAGTCATGAAAAACCATCTCCCTGTTGAGAGGGAAGAAACATGTACCACAATTTGTGCATGTGGTGTCAAACATGCACCAAAAGACCATTGAATGGGGAATCTGCTTTCTGGAAATACAACCACATGACCCTGCTGTAATCAACATACATTTACCCACATTTCACTATTCAAATATATTATTCCACTGTGAAATTGATGAATATATGTGATGAGGGTAACAATCAAAACAAGGACTCAGCAAAAGAAAGAAATCTTTCCTAATAACTCCAATTGTCAGAATGCTTGAAGTAGTGCCTCCCATCCAACAAAATCACACTCAAATGTAGAACGAACATAGCAGGCATTAAACAGAATTTCCCTGTTGAGAGGGAAGAAACATGTACCACAATTTGTGCAGCACATTTATTATTTTTAGTGACCAATGCAATAATATTTTCAAAAATATAAAGCAAATGAATGAGATACCTCAACAAGAAGATTTATCAAATTCTGAACATTCGTTATTCAGTAAAGTGCAAGTGGTGTCCAATCTGCACCAAACGACCATTGAATAGAGAATCTGCTTTCTGGCCATACAACCAGATGACCCTGCTGTAAACAACAAACATTTACACACATTTCACGAATCAAATAAATTACTCCACTGTGAAATTGACGAATATAAGTGATAAAGGTATCAATCAAAGGAAGCACGTAGCAAAAGAAAACAGTATTACTAATAACTCCATTTGTCAGAACGCTTGGAGTGGTGATTTCCATCCAACATAATCACACTCGATGTTTGAATAACCATAGCAGTCATGAAACGGAATCTCCCTGTTGAGAGAGAAGAAACATGTACCACAATTTGTGCAGCACATTGATTATTTTTAGTGACCATTGCAATAAGATTTTTAAAAATTTAAAGCAATTGAAGGGGTTGCGAAAACAAGAATATTTATCAAATCCTAACATTTGTTATTCAGTAAAATGCAAGTGGTGACCAATCTGCACTAAAAAAATTTGAATGGAGAATCTGCTTTCTGGCCATACAACCAGATGACCCTGCTGTAAACAACAAACATTCACCCACATTTCACGAATCAAATAAATTACTCCACTGTGAAATTGACGAATATAAGTGATAAAGGTATCAATCAAAGGAAGCAACTAGCAAAAGAAAACAGTATTTCTAATAACTCCAATCGTCAGAACGTTTGGAGTGTTGATTTCCATCCAACATAATCACACTCGATGTTCGAATAAACATAGCAGTCATGAAACGGAATCTGCCTGTTGAGAGAGAAGAAACATGTACCACCATTTGTGCAGCACATTGATTATTTTTAGTAACCATTGCAATAAGATATTTAAAAATTTAGAGCAATTGATGGAGATACGAAAACAAGAATATTTATAAAATTCCTAACATTTGTTATTCAGTAAAATGCAAGTGGTGTCCAATCTGCACTAAAAACCCTTTAAATGGAGAATCTGCTTTCTGGTCATACAACCAGATGACCCTGCTCTAAACAAAAAACATTTACAAACATTTAACAATTCAAATACATTACTCCACTGCGAAACAAATTAATATAAGTTATAAGGGTAACAATCAAAAGAAGCGCCTAGGAAAAGAAACAGGTCTTTCCTAATAACTCCAATACTCAGGATGCTTGGGGTGGTAGTTCCCATCCAACAAAATTACACTCGATGTTGGAACAAACATAGCAGTCATGAAACAAAATCTCCCTGTTGAGAGGCAAGAAACATGTACCATAATTTGTGCATGTGGTGTCAAATATGCACCAAAAGATGATTGAATGGGGAATCTGCTTTCTGGCCATACAACCAGGTGACCCTGCTGTAATCAACAAACATTTAACCACATTTAACGATTCAAATATATTATTCCACTGTGAAATTGATGAATATATGTGATGAGGGTAACAATCAAAACAAGGACTCAGCAAAAGAAAGAAATCTTTCCTAATAACTCCAATTGTCAAAATGCTTGAAGTAGTGACTCCCATCCAACAAAATCACACTCAAATGTAGAACGAACATAGCAGGCCTTAAACAGAATCTCCCTGTTGAGAGGCAGGAAACCTGTACCACAATTTGTGCATGTGGTGTCAAATATGCATCAAAAGACGATTGAATGGGGAATCTGCTTTCTGGCCATACAACCAGATGACCATGCTGTAATCAACAAACATTTACCCACATTTCACTATTCAAATATATTATTCCACTGAGAAATTGATGAATATATGTGATGAGGGTAACAATCAAAACAAGGACTCAGCAAAAGAAAGAAGTCTTTAATAATAACACCAATTGTCAGAATGCTCGGTGTAGTCCTTCCCATCCATCAAAATCACACTCGAAAGTAGAACATAGCAGGCATTAAACAGAATCTCCCTGTTGAGAGGGAAGAAAGATGTACCACAATTTGTGCAGCACGTTTATCATTTTTAGTGACCACTGCAATAATATTTTTAAAAATATAAAGCAAATGAAGGAGATACCTCAACAAGAAAATTTATCAAATTCCGAACATTCGTTATTCAGTAAAGTGCATGTGGTGTCCAATCTACACCAAAAGACCATTGAATAGAGAATCTGCTTTCTGGCAATACAACCACATGACCCTGCTGTAATCAACAAACATTCACCCACATTTCACTATTCAAATATATTGTTCCACTGTGAAATTGGTGAATATATGTGATGTGGGTAACAATGTAAACAAGGACTCAGCAAAAGAAAGAAATCTTTCCTAATAATTTCAATTGTCAGAATGCTTGATGTAGTGCCTCCCATCCAACAAAATCACACTCAAGTGTAGAACGAACATAGCAAGCATTAAACAGAATCTCCGTGTTGAGAGGGAAGAAACATGTACCACAATTTGTGCAGCACATTTATTATTTTTAGTGACCATTGCAATAAGATTGTTAAAAATATATAAAGCAAATGAAGGAGATACCTAAACAAGAAGAATTATCAAATTCCGAACATTCGTTATTCAGTAAAGTGCATGTGGTGTCCAATCTGCACCAAAAGACCATTGAATGGAGAATCTACTTTCTGGGCATACAACCAGATGACCCTGCTCTAAACAAAAAACATTTACCCAAATTTCACGAATAAAATACATTACTCCACTGTGAAATTGAAAAATATAAGTAATAAAGGTATCAATCAAAAGAAGCACCTAGGAAAAGAAACAGGTCTTTCCTAATAACTCCAATACTCAGGACGCTTGGAGTGGTAGTTCCCATCCAACAAAATCACACTCGATGTTTGAACAAACATAGCAGTCATGAACCAGAATCTTCCTGTTGCGAGGCGAGAAACATGTACCACAATTTGTGCATGTGGTGTCAAACATGCACCAAAACACAACTGCATGGGGAATCTGCTTTCTGGCAATACAATCAGATGACCCTGCTGTAATCAACAAACGTTTACCCACATTTCACGATTCAAATATATTATTCCACTGTCATAATTTATGAATATATGTGATGAGGGTAACAATCAAAACAAGGACTCAGCCTAAGAAAGAAGTCTTTCCTAATAACTCCAATTGTCAGAATGCTCGGAGTAGTGCTTCCCATCCAACAAAATCACACTCAAATGTAAAAAAAAACATAGCAGTCACGAAACAGAATCTTCCTGTTGAGAGGGAAGAAACATGTACCACAATTTGTGCATGAGGTGTCAAACATGCACCAAAAGACAATTGCATGGGGAATCTGCTTTCTGGAAATACAATCAGATGACCCTGCTGTAATCAACAAACATTTACCCACATTTCACGATTCAAATATATTATTCCTCTGTGAAATTTATGAATATATGTGATGAGGGTAACAATCAAAACAAGGACTCAGCCTAAGAAAGAAGTCTTTCCTAATAACTCCAATTGTCAGAATGCTCGGAGTAGTGCTTCCCATCCAACAAAATCACACTCAAAAGTAACACAAACACAGCAGTCATGAAACGGAATCTCCCTGTTGAGAGAGAAGAAACATGTACAAGTTGTACAGCACTTTGATTATTTTTAGTGACCATTGCAATACGATTTTTAAAAATTTAAAGCAATTGAAGGAGATACGAAAACAAGAATATTTATCAAATTCCTAACATTTGTTATTTAGTAAAATGCAAGTGGTGTCCAATCTGCACTAAAAACCCATTGAATGGAGAATCTCATTTCTGGTCATACAACCAGATGACCCTGCTCTAAACAAAAAACATTTACCCAAATATCGCGAATAAAATACATTACACCACTGTGAAATTGAAAAATATAAGTAATAAAGGTATGAATCAAAGGAAGCACCTAGCAAAGGAAAACAGTATTTCTAATAAATCCAATCGTCAGAACGCTCGGAGTGGTGATTTCCATCCAACATAATCACACTCGATGTTTGAATAAACATAGCAGTCATGTAACAGAATCTGCCTGTTGAGAGAGAAGAAACATGTAACACAATTTGTGCAGCACATTGATTATTTTTAGTGACCATTGCAATAAGATATTTAAAAATTTAGAGCAATCGATGGAGATACGAAAACAAAAATATTTATAAAATTCCTAACATTTGTTATTCAGTAAAATGCAAGTGGTGTCCAATCTGCACTAAAAAACCCATTGAAGGGAGAATCTGCTTTCTGGTCATACAACCAGATGACCCTGCTCTAAATAAAAAACATTTACACACATTTAACGATTCAAATACATTACTCCACTGCGAAACAGATGTATATAAGTTATAAGGGTAACAATCAAAAGAAGCACCTACGAAAAGAAAGAGGTCTTTCCTAATAACTCCAATACTCAGGACGCTTGGAGTGGTAGTTCCCATCCAACAAAATCACACTCGATGTTTGAACAAACATAGCAGCCATGAAAAAAATTCTCCCTGTTGAGAGGGAAGAAACATGTACCACAATTTGTGCATGTGGTGTCAAACATGCACCAAAAGACAATTGCATGGGGAATCTGCTTTCTGGCAATACAACCAGATGACCCTGCTGTAATCAACAAACATATACCCACATTTTACGATTCAAATATATTATTCCACTGTGAAATTTATGAATATATGTGATGAGGGTAACAATCAAAACAAGGACTCAGCCTAAGAAAGAAGTCTTTCCTAATAACTCCAATTGTCAGAATGCTCGCAGTAGTGCTTCCCATCCAACAAAATCACACTCAAAAGTAAAACAAACATAGCAGTCATGAAACGGAATCTCCCTGTTGAGAGGAAGGAACATGTACCACAATTTGTGCAGCACATTTATTATTTTTAGTGACCATTGCAATAATATTATTAAAAATATAAAGCAAATTAAGGAGATACCTAAACAAGAAGAATTATCAAATTCCGAACATTCGTTATTCAGTAAAGTGCATGTGGTGTCCAATCTGCACCAAAAGACCATTGAATAGAGAATCTGCTTTCTGGCCATTCAACCAGATGACCCTGCTGTAAACAACAAACATTTACCCACATTTCACAATTCAAATATATTATTCCACTGTGAAATTGATGAATATATGTGATGAGGGTAATAATCAGAACAAGGACTCAGCCTAAGAAAGAAGTCTTTCCTAATAACTCTAATTGTCAGAATGCTCAGAGTGGTGATTTCCATCCAACATAATCACACTCGATGTTTGAATAAACATAGCAGTCATGAAACGGAATCTCCCTGTTGAGAGACAAAAAACGTTTACCACAATTTGTGCAGCACATTGATTATTTTTAGTGAACATTGCAATAAGAGTTTTAAAAATTTAAAGCAATCGAAGGAGATACGAAAACAAGAAATTTTATCAAATTCCTAACATTTGTTATTCAGTAAAATGCAAGTGGTGTCCAATCTGCACTAAAAACCCATTGAATGGAGAATCTGCTTCCTGGTCATACAACCAGATTAACCTGCTCTAAACAAAAAACATTTACACACATTTAACAATTCAAATACATTACTCCACTGCGAAAGAGATGAATATAAGTTATAAGGGTAAAAATCTAAAGAAGCACCTACGAAAAGAAAGAGGTCTTTCCTAATAACTCCAATACTCAGCATGCTTGGGGTGGTAGTTCCCATCCAACAAAATAACACTCGATGTTTGATCAAACATAGCAGTCATGAAACAGAATCTCCTTTTGAGAGGCAAGAAACATGTACCACAATTTGTGCAGCACTTTTTTTTATTTTTAGTGACCATTGCAATAATATTTTTAAAAATATAAAGCAAATGAAGGAGATAACTCAACAAGAAAATTTATTAAATTCCGAACATTCGTTACTCAGTAAAATGCAAGTGGTGTCCAATCTGCACTAAAAACCCTTTGAATGAAACATCTGTTTCTGGTCATACAACCAGATGACCCTGCTCTAAACAAAAACATTTACACACATTTAACGATTCAAATACATTACTCCACTGCAAAACAGATGAATATAAGTTATAAGGGTAACAAACAAAAGAAGCGCCTAGGAAAAGAAAGAGGTCCTTCCTAATAACTCCAATACTCAGGATGCTTGGCGTTGTGGTTCCCATCCAACAACATCACACTCCATGTTTGAACAAACATAGCAGTCATGAAAAAGAATCTCCCTGTTGAGAGGCAAGAAACATATACTACAATTTGTGCATGTGGTGTCAAATATGCACCAAAAGACGATTGAATGGGGAATCTGCTTTCTCGCCATACAGCCAGAAGACCCTGCAGTAATCAACAAAAATTTACCCACATTTCACTATTCAAATATATTACACTATTGTGATATTGATGAATATATGTGATGAAGGTAACAATCAAAACAAGGACTCAGCAAAAGAAATAAGTCTTTCCTAATAACTCCAATTGTCAGAATGATCGGAGTAGTACTTCCCATCAAACAAAATCACACTCAAAAGTAGAACAAACATAGCAGGCATTAAACGGAATCTCCCTGTTGAGAGGGAAGAAACATGTACCACAATTTGTGCCGCACATTTATTATTTTTAGTGACCATTGCAATAATATTTTTTAAATATAAAGCAAATGAAGGAGATACCTAAACAAAAAGATTTATCAAATTCCGAATATTCGTTATTTAGTAAAGTGCATGTGGTGTCCAATCTGCACCAAAAGACCATTGAATAGAGAATCTGCTTTCTGGCCATACAACCACATGACCCTGCTGTAAACAACAAACATTTACCCACATTTCACGAATCAAATACATTACTCCACTATGAAATTGACGAATGTAAGGGATAAAGGTATCAATCAAAGGAAGCACCTAGCAAAAGAAAACAGTATTTCTAATAACTCCAATCGACAGAACACTCGGAGTGGTGATTTCCATCCAACATAATCACACTCGATGATTGAATAAACATAGCAGTCATGAAACGGAATCTCCCTGTTGAGAGAAAAGAACCATGTACCACAATTTGTGCAGCAAATTGATTATTTTTAGTGACCATTGCAATAAGATTTTTAAAAATTTAAATCAATTGATGGAGATACGAAAACAAGAATATTTATCAATTTCCTAACATTTGTTATTCAGTAAAATGCAAGTGGTGTCCAATCTGCAACAAAAGACCATTGAATAGAGAATCTCCTTTCTGGCCATACAACCAGATGACCATGCTCTAAACAAAAAACATTAACAAATTTAACGATTCAAATACATTACTCCACTGCGAAACAGATGAATATAAGTTATAAGGGTAACAATCAAAAGAAGCACCTAGGAAAAGAAAGAGGTCCTTCCTAATAACTCCAATACTCAGGATGCTTGGAGTGGTAGTTGCCATCAGACAAAATCACACTCCATGTTTGAACAAACATAGCAGTCATGAAACAGAATCTCAATGTTGAGAGGCAAGAAATATGTACCACAATTTGTGAATGTGATGTCAAATATGCACCAAAAGACGATTGAATGGGGAATCTGCTTTCTGGCCATACAACCAGATGACCCTGCTGTAATCAACAAACATTTAAACACATTTCATTATTCAAATATATTATTCCACTGTGAAATTGATGAATATATGTGATGAGGGTAACAATCAAAACAAGGACTCAGCAAAAGAAAGAAGTCTTTCCTAATAACTCCAATTGTCAGAATGCTCGGAGTAGTGCGTCCCATCCAACAAAATCACACTCGAAAGTAGAATATAGCAGGCATTAAACAGCATCTCCCTGTTGAGAGGGAAGAAACATGTACCACAATTTGTGCAGCACATTTATTATTTTTAATGACCATAGGAATAATTTTTTTTAAAAATATAAACAAATGGAGGTAATTCAACAAGAAGATTTATCAAACTCCGAACATTTGTTATTCAGTAAAGTGCATGTGGTGTCCAATCTGCAACAAAAGACCATTGAATAGAGAATCTCCTTTCTGGCCATACAACCAGATGACCCTGCTGTAAACAACACACATTTACCCACATTTCACGAATCAAATACATTACTCCACTGTGAAGTTGACGAATATAAGCGATTAAGGTATCAATCAAAGGAAGCCCCTAGTAAAAGAAAACAGTATTTCTAATAACTACATTCGTCAGAATGCTCGGAGTGATGGTTTCCATCCAACATAATCACACTCGATGTTTGAATAAACATAGCAGTCATTAAACGGAATCTCTCTGTTGAGAGACAAGAAACATTTACCACAATTTGTGCAGCACATTGATTATTTTTAGTGACCAATGCAATAAGATTTTTTAAAAATTTAAAGCAATTGAAAGAGATACGAAAACAAGAAATTTTATCAAATTCCTAACATTGGTTATTCAGTAAAATGCAAGTGGTGTCCAATCTGCACTAAAAACCCATTGAATGGAGAATCTGCTTTCTGGTCATACAACTAGATGACCCTGCTATAAACAAAAAAACATTTACACACATTTAATGATTCAAATACATTACTCCACTGAGAAACATGGATATAAGTGATAAGGGTAACAATCAAAAGAAGCACCTAAGAAAAGAAAGAGTTCTTTGGTAATAACTCCAATACTCAGGATGCTTGGAGTGGTAGTTCCCATCCAACAAAATCACACCCCATGTTTTGAACCAACATAGCAGTCATGAAACAGAATCTCCCTGTTGAGAGGCAAGAAACATGTACCACAATTTGTGCATGTGGTGTCAAATATGCACCAAAAGACGGTTGAATGGGGAATCTGCCTTCTGGCCATACAGCCAGATGACCTTGCTGTAACCAAGAAACATTTACCCACATTTAACGATTCAAATATATTACTCCACTGAGAAATTGATAAATATGTGTGATGAGGGTAACAATCAAAACAAGGACTCAGCAAAAGAAAGAAGTCTTTCCTAATAACTCCAATTATCAGAATGCTCGAAGTAGTGCTTCCCATCCAACAAAATCACACTCAAATGTAGAATGAACATAGCAGGCATTAAACGGAATCTCCGTGTTGAGAGGGAAGAAACATGTACCACAATTTGTGCAGTCATTGATTATTTTTAGTGATCATTGCAATAAGATTTGTAAAAATAAAAAGCAAATGACGGAGATACCTAAACAAGAAGATTTAGCAAATTCCGAACATTCGTTATTCAGTAAAGTGCATGTGGTGTACAATCTGCACAAAAGACCATTGAATAGAGAATCTACTTTCTGGCCATACAACCAGATGACCCTGCTGCAAACAACAAACATGTACCCACATTTCACGAATCAAATACATTACTCCCATGTGAAACTAACGAATATAGGTGATAAAGGTATCAATCAAAGGAAGCACCTAGCAGAAGAAAACAGTATTTCAATAACTACAATCGTCAGAACGCTCGGAGTGGTGATTTCCATCCAACATAATCACACTCGATGTTTGAATAAACAAAGCAGTCATGACACGGAATCTCTCTGTTGAGAGACAAGAAACATTTACCACAATTTGTGCAGCACATTGATCATTTTTAGTGATCATTGCAATAAGATTTTTAAAAATTTAAAGCAATTGAAGGAGATACAAAAACAAGAATATTTATCAAATTCATAACATTTGTTATTCAGTAAAATGCAAGTGGTGTCCAATCTGCACTAAAAATCCTCTGAATGGAGAATCTGTTTCTGGTCATACAACAAGATGACCCTTCTCTAAACAAAAAATATTTACACACATTTAACGATTCAAATACATTACTCCACTGCGAAACAGATGAATATAAGTTATAAGGGTAACAATCAAAAGAAGCACCTAGGAAAAGAAAGAGGTCTTTCCTAATAAATCGAATAATCAGGATGCTTGGAGTGGTAGTTCCCATCCAACAAAATCACACTACATGTTTGAACAAACATAGCAGTCATGAAACAGAATCTAATGGTTGAGAGGGAAGAAACATGTACCACAATTTGTGCAGCACATTGATTATTTTTAGTGACCATTGCAAGAAGATTTTTAAAAATACAAATCAAATGAAGGAGATACCTAATCAAGAAGATTTATCAAACTCCGAACATTCGTTATTCAGTAAAGTGCATGTGGTGTCCAATCTGCACCAAAAGACCATTGAATAGAGAATCTGCTTTCTGGCCATACAGCCAGAAGACCCTGCTGTAATCAACAAACATTTACCCACATTCCACTATTCAAATATATTATTCCACTGTGAAATTGATGAATATATGTGATGAGGGTAACAATCAAAACAAGGACTCAGCAAAAGAAAGAAATCTTTCCTAATTACTCCAATTGTCACAATGCTTGAAGTACTGCTCCCCATCCAACAAAATCACACTCAAATGTAGAACGAACATAGAAGGCATTAAACAGAATCTCCCTGTTGAGAGGGAAGAAACATGTACCACAATTTGTGCAGCACATTTATTATTTTTAGTGACCATTGCAATAATATTTTTAAAAATATAAAGCAAATGAAGGAGATACCTCAACAAGAGGATTTATCAAATTTCGAACATTCGTTATTCAGTAAAGTGCATGAGGTGTACAATCTGCACCAAAAGACCATTGAATAGAGAATCTGCTTTCTGGCCATACAACCAGATGACCCTGCTGTAAACAAAAAACATGTACCCATATGTCACGAATCAAATACATTACTCCACTGTGAAACTAACGAATATAGGTGATAAAGGTATCAATCAAAGGAAGCACCTAGCAGAAGAAAACAGTATTTCTGATAACTCCAATCGTCAGAACGCTCGGTGTGGTGATTTCCATCCAACATAATCACACTCGATGTTTGAATAAACATAGCAGTCATGAAACGGAATCTCCCTGTTGAGAGAGAAGAAACATGTACCACAATTTGTGCAGCACATTGATTATTTTCACTGATCATTGCAATAAGATTTCTAAAAATTTAGAGCAATTGAAGGAGATACGAAAACAAGAATATTAATCAAATTCCTAACATTTCTTATTCAGTAAAATGCAAGTGGTGTACAATCTGCCCTAAAAACCCATTGAATGGAGAATCTGCTTTCTGGACATACAACGAGATTACCCTGCTCTAAACAAAAAAACATTTACACACATTTAACAATTCAAATACATTACTCCACTGCGAAACAGATGAATATAAGTTATAAGGGTAACAATCAAAAGAAGCACATAGGAAAAGAAAGAGGTCTTTCCTAATAACCCAAAATACTCAGCATGCTTGGGGTGGTAGTTCCCATCCAACAAAATCACACTACATGTTTGAACAAACATAGCAGTCATGAAACAGAATCTAACTGTTGAGAGGGAAGAAACATGTACCACTATTTGTGCAGCACACTTATTATTTTTAGTGACCATTGCAATAAGAGTTTTAAAAATACAAAGCAAATGAAAGAGATACCTAATCAAGAAGATTTATCAAACTCCGAACATTCGTTATTCAGTAAAGTGCATGTGGTGTCCAATCTGCACCAAAAGACCATTGAATAGAGAATCTGCTTTCTGGCCATACAACCAGATGACCCTGCTGTAATCAACAAATATTTACCAACATTTTACGATTCAAATATATTATTCCACTGTGAAATTGATGAATATATGTGATAAGGGTAACAATCAAAACAAGGACTCAGCAAAAGAAAGAAGTCTTTCCTAATAACTCCAATTGTCAGAATGATCGGAGTAGTGCTTCCCATCAAACAAAATCACACTCAAAAGTAGAACAAACATAGCAGGCATTAAACGGAATCTCCCTGTTGAGAGGGAAGAAACATGTACCACAATTTGTGCCGCACATTTATTATTTTTAGTGACCATTGCAATAATATTTTTTAAATATAAAGCAAATGAAGGAGATACCTAAACAAAAAGATTTATCAAATTCCGAATATTCGTTATTTAGTAAAGTGTATGTGGTGTCCAATCTGCACCAAAAGACCATTGAATAGAGAATCCGCTTTCTGGCCATACAACCAGATGACCCTGCTGTAAACAACAAACATTTACCCACATTTCACGAATCAAATACATTACTCCACTATGAAATTGACGAATATAAGGGATAAAGGTATCAATCAAAGGAAGCACCTAGCAAAAGAAAACAGTATTTCTAATAACTCCAATCGACAGAACACTCGGAGTGGTGATTTCCATCCAACATAATCACACTCGATGATTGAATAAACATAGCAGTCATGAAACGGAATCTCCCTGTTGAGAGAAAAGAACCATGTACCACAATTTGTGCAGCAAATTGATTATTTTTAGTGACCATTGCAATAAGATTTTTAAAAATTTAAATCAATTGATGGAGATACGAAAACAAGAATATTTATCAATTTCCTAACATTTGTTATTCAGTGAAATGCAAGTGGTGTCCAATCTGCAACAAAAGACCATTGAATAGAGAATCTCCTTTCTGGCCATACAACCAGATGACCATGCTCTAAACAAAAAACATTAACAAATTTAACGATTCAAATACATTACTCCACTGCGAAACAGATGAATATAAGTTATAAGGGTAACAATCAAAAGAAGCACCTAGGAAAAGAAACAGGTCCTTCCTAATAACTCCAATACTCAGGATGCTTGGAGTGGTAGTTGCCATCAGACAAAATCACACTCCATGTTTGAACAAACATAGCAGTCATGAAACAGAATCTCAATGTTGAGAGGCAAGAAATATGTACCACAATTTGGGCAGCACATTGATTATTTTTAGTGACCATTGGAATAAGATTTTTAAAAATACAAAGCAAATGAAGGAGATAACTAATAAAGAAGATTTATCAAACTCCGAACATTCGTTATTCAGTAAAGTGCATGTGGTGTCCAATGTGCACCAAAAGCCCATTGAATAGAGAATCTGCTTTCTGGCCTTACAACCAGAAGACCCTGCTGTAATCAACAAACATTTACCCACATTTGACTAATCAAATATATTACTCCACTGTGAAATTGATGAATATATGTGGTGAGGGTAACAATCAAAACAAGGACTCAGCAAAAGAAAGAAATCATTCCTAATAACTCCAATTGTCAGAATGCTTGAAGTAGTGCTTCCCATAAAACAAAATCAGACTTAAATGTAGAACGAACATAGCAGGCATTAAACAGAATCTCCCTGTTGAGAGGGAAGAAACATGTACCACAATTTGTGCAGCACATTGTTTATTTTTAGTGACAATTGCTATAATATTTTTAAAAATATAAAGCAAATGAAGGAGATACCTCAACAAGAGGATTTATCAAATTTGGAACTTTTGTTATTCAGTAAAGTGCATGTGGTGTCCAATCTGCACCAAAAGACCAGTGAAGAGAGAATCTTGCTTCCTGGTCATACAACCAGATGACCCTGCTCTAAACAAAAAACATTTCCACACATTTAACGATTCAAATACATTACTCCACTGCAAAAAAGATGAATATAAGTTATAAGGCTAACAATCAAAAGAAGCACCTAGGAAAAGAAAGAGTTCTTTCCTAATAACTCCAATACTCAGGATGCTTGGAGTGGTAGTTCCCATCCAACAAAATCACACCCCATTTTTGAACAAACATAGCAGTCACGAAACAGAATCTCCCTGTTGAGAGGCAAGAAACATGTACCACAATTTGTGGATGTGGTGTCAAATTTGCACCAAAAGATGATTGAATGGGGAATCTGCTTTCTGGCCATACAACCAGATGACACTGCTGTAATCAACAAACATTTACCCACATTTCACGATTCAAATATATTACTCCACTGTGAAATTGATGAATATATGTGATGAGGGTAACAATCGAAACAAGGTCTCAGCGAAAGAAAGAAGTCTTTCCTAATAACTCCAATTGTCAGAATGCTCGAAGTAGTGCTTCCCATCCAACAAAATCACACTCAAATGTAGAACGAACATAGCAGGCATTAAACGGAATCTCCCTGTTGAGAGAAAAGAAACATGTACCACAATTTGTGTCGACATTGATTATTTTTAGTGCCCAGTGCAATAAGATTTGTAAAAATAAAAAGCAAATGAAGGAGATACCTAAACAAGAAAATTTATCAAATTCCGAACATTCGATATTCAGTAAAGTGCATGTGGTGTCCAATCTGCACCAAAAGACCATTGAATAGAGAATCTGCTTTCTGGCCATACAACCAGATGACCCTGCTGTAAACAACAAACTTTTACCCACTTTTCATGAATCAAATACATTACTCCACTGTGAAATTGACGAATATAACTGATAAAGCTATCAATGAAAGGAAGCACGTAGCAAAAGAAAACAGTATTTCTAATCACTCCAATCGTCAGAATGCTCAGAGTGGTGATTTCCATCCAACATAATCACATTCGATGTTTGAATAAACATAGCAGTCATGAAACGGAATCTCCCTGTTGAGAGAGAAGAAACATTTACCACAATTTGTGCAGCACATTGATTATTTTTAGTGAACATTGCAATAAGATTTTTAAAAATTTAAAGCAATTGAAGGAGATACGAAAACAAGAATGTTGATCAAATTCCTAACATTTGTTATTCAGTAAAATGCAAGTGGTGTCCAATCTGCACTAAAAACCCATTGAATGGAGAATCTAACAAAAAACATTTACACTCATTTAACAATTCAAATACATTACTCCACTGCAAAACAGATGAATTAAAGTTATAAGGGTAACACTCAAAAGAAGCACCTAGGAAAAGAAAGAGGTCTTTCCTAATAACTCCAATACTCGGCATGCTTGGGGTGCTACTTCCCATCCAACAAAATCACACTCCATGACTGAATAAACATAGCAGTCATGAAACAGAATCTCCCTGTTGAGAGGCAAGACACATGTACCACAATTTGTGCATGTGGTGTCAAATATGCACCAAAAGACCATTGAAAGGGGAATCTGCTTTCTGGTCATACAACCAGATGACCCTGCTCTAAACAAAAAATATTTACACACATTTGACGAATCAAATACATTACTCCACAGCGAAACAGATGAATATAAGGTATAAGGGTAACAATCAACAGAAGCACCTAGGAAAAGAAAGAGTTCTTTCCTAATAACTAAAATACTCAGGATGCTTGGAGTGGTAGTTCCCATCCAACAAAATCACACTCGATGTTTGAACCAACATAGCAGTCATGAAACAAAATCTCCCTGTTGAGAGGCAAGAAACATGTACCACAATTTGTGCATGTGGTGTCAAATATGCACCGAAAGACGATTGAATGGGGAATCTGCTTTCTGGCCATACAACCAGGTGACCCTGCTGTAAACAACAAACATTTACCCACATTTAACGATTCAAATACATTACTCCACTGTGAAAAAGATGAATATAAGTTATAAGGCTAACAATCAAAAGAAGCACCTAGGAAAAGAAAGAGTTCTTTCCTAATAACTCCAATACTCAGGATGCTTGGAGTGGTAGTTCCCATCCAACAAAATCACACCCCATTTTTGAACAAACATAGCAGTCATGAAACAGAATCTCCCTGTTGAGAGGCAAGAAACATGTACCACAATTTGTGCATGTGGTGTCAAATTTGCACCAAAAGACGATTGAATGGGGAATCTGCTTTCTGGCCATACAACCAGATGACACTGCTGTAATCAACAAACATTTACCCACATTTCACGATTCAAATATATTACTCCACTGTGAAATTGATGAATATATGTGATGAGGGTAACAATCAAAACAAGGTCTCAGTGAAAGAAAGAAGTCTTTCCTAATAACTCCAATTGTCAGAATGCTCGAAGTAGTGCTTCCCATCCAACAAAATCACACTCAAATGTAGAACGAACATAGCAGGCAGTAAATGGAATCTCCCTGTTGAGAGAAAAGAAACATGTACCACAATTTGTGCCGACATTGATTATTTTTAGTGACCAGTGCAATAAGATTTGTAAAAATAAAAAGCAAATGAAGGAGATACCTAAACAAGAAGATTTATCAAATTCCGAACATTCGATATTCAGTAAAGTGCATGTGGTGTCCAATCTGCACCAAAAGACCATTGAATAGAGAATCTGCTTTCTGGCCATACAACCAGATGACCCTGCTGTAAACAACAAACTTTTACCCACTTTTCATGAATCAAATACATTACTCCACTGTGAAATTGACGAATATAACTGATAAAGCTATCAATGAAAGGAAGCACGTAGCAAAAGAAAACAGTATTTCTAATCACTCCAATCGTCAGAATGCTCAGAGTGGTGATTTCCATCCAACATAATCACATTCGATGTTTGAATAAACATAGCAGTCAAGAAACGGAATCTCCCTGTTGAGAGAGAAGAAACATTTACCACAATTTGTGCAGCACATTGATTATTTTTAGTGAACATTGCAATAAGATTTTTAAAAATTTAAAGCAATTGAAGGAGATACGAAAACAAGAATGTTGATCAAATTCCTAACATTTGTTATTCAGTAAAATGCAAGTGGTGTCCAATCTGCACTAAAAACCCATTGAATGGAGAATCTAACAAAAAACATTTACACTCATTTAACAATTCAAATACATTACTCCACTGCAAAACAGATGAATTAAAGTTATAAGGGTAACACTCAAAAGAAGCACCTAGGAAAAGAAAGAGGTCTTTCCTAATAACTCCAATACTCAGCATGCTTGGGGTGCTAGTTCCCATCCAACAAAATCACACTCCATGACTGAATAAACATAGCAGTCATGAAACAGAATCTCCCTGTTGAGAGGCAAGACACATGTACCACAATTTGTGCATGTGGTGTCAAATATGCACCAAAAGACCATTGAAAGGGGAATCTGCTTTCTGGTCATACAACCAGATGACCCTGCTCTAAACAAAAAACATTTACACACATTTGACGAATCAAATACATTACTCCACAGCGAAAGAGATGAATATAAGGTATAAGGGTAACAATCAACGGAAGCACCTAGGAAAAGAAAGAGTTCTTTCCTAATAACTAAAATACTCAGGATGCTTGGAGTGGTAGTTCCCATCCAACAAAATCACACTCGATGTTTGAACCAACATAGCAGTCATGAAACAAAATCTCCCTGTTGAGAGGCAAGAAACATGTACCACAATTTGTGCATGTGGTGTCAAATATGCACCGAAAGACGATTGAATGGGGAATCTGCTTTCTGGCCATACAACCAGGTGACCCTGCTGTAAACAACAAACATTTACCCACATTTAACGATTCAAATACATTACTCCACTGCGAAAAAGATGAATATAAGTTATAAGGCTAACAATCAAAAGAAGCACCTAGGAAAAGAAAGAGTTCTTTCCTAATAACTCCAATACTCAGGATGCTTGGAGTGGTAGTTCCCATCCAACAAAATCACACCCCATTTTTGAACAAACATAGCAGTCACGAAACAGAATCTCCCTGTTGAGAGTCAAGAAACATGTACCACAATTTGTGCATGTGGTGTCAAATTTGCACCAAAAGACGATTGAATGGGGAATCTCCTTTCATGCCATACAACCAGATGACACTGCTGTAATCAACAAACATTTACCCACATTTCACGATTCAAATATATTACTCCACTGTGAAATTGATGAATATATGTGATGAGGGTAACAATCAAAACAAGGTCTCAGCGAAAGAAAGAAGTCTTTCCTAATAACTCCAATTGTCAGAATGCTCGAAGTAGTGCTTCCCATCCAACAAAATCACACTCAAATGTAGAACGAACATAGCAGGCATTAAACGGAATCTCCCTGTTGAGAGAAAAGAAACATGTACCACAATTTGTGCCGACATTGATTATTTTTAGTGACCAGTGCAATAAGATTTGTAAAAATAAAAAGCAAATGAAGGAGATACCTAAACAAGAAGATTTATCAAATTCCGAACATTCGATATTCAGTAAAGTGCATGTGGTGTCCAATCTGCACCAAAAGACCATTGTATAGAGAATCTGCTTTCTGGCCATACAACCAGATGACCCTGCTGTAAACAACAAACTTTTACCCACTTTTCATGAATCAAATACATTACTCCACTGTGAAATTGACGAATATAACTGATAAAGCTATCAATGAAACGAAGCACGTAGCAAAAGAAAACAGTATTTCTAATCACTCCAATCGTCAGAACGCTCAGAGTGGTGATTTCCATCCAACATAATCACATCCGATGTTTGAATAAACATAGCAGTCATGAAACGGAATCTCCCTGTTGAGAGAGAAGAAACATTTACCACAATTTGTGCAGCACATTGATTATTTTTAGTGAACATTGCAATAAGATTTTTAAAAATTTAAATCAATTGATGGAGATACGAAAACAAGAATATTTATCAATTTCCTAACATTTGTTATTCAGTAAAATGCAAGTGGTGTCCAAGCTGCACTAAAAATCCTCTGAATGGAGAATCTGTTTCTGGTCATACAACCAGATGACCGTTCTCTAAACAAAAAACATTTACACACATTTGACGATTCAAATACATTACTCCACTGCGAAACAGATGAATGTAAGTTATAAGGGTAACAATCAAAAGAAGCACCTAGGAAAAGAAAGAGTTCTTTCCTAATAACTCCAATACTCAGCATGCTTGGGGTGGTAGTTCCCATCCAACAAAATCACACTACATGTTAGAACAAACAAAGCAGTCATGAAACAGAATCTAACTATTGAGAGGGAAGAAACATATACCACAATTTGGGCAGCACATTGATTATTTTTAGTGACCATTGGAATAAGATTTTTAAAAATACAAAGCAAATGAAGGAGATACCTAATAAAGAAGATTTATCAAACTCCGAACATTCGTTATTCAGTAAAGTGCATGTGGTGTCCAATCTGCACCAAAAGACCAGTGAAGAGAGAATCTTGCTTCCTGGCCATACAACCAGATGACCCTGCTGTAAACAACAAACATTTTCCCACAGTTCACGAATCAAATACATTACTCCACTGTGAAATTGACGAATATAAGTGATAAAGGTATCAATCAAAGGAAGCACCTAGCAAAAGAAAACAGTATTACTAATAACTCCATTTGTCAGAACGCTTGGAGTGGAGATTTCCATCCAACATAATCACACTCGATGTTTGAATAACCATAGCAGTCATGAAACGGAATCTCCCTGTTGAGAGAGAAGAAACATGTACCACAATTTGTGCAGCACATTGATTATTTTTAGTGACCATTGCAATAAGATTTTTAAAAATTTAAAGCAATTGAAGGGGTTGCTAACAAGAATATTTATCAAATTCCTAACATTTGTTATTCAGTAAAATGCAAGTGGTGTCCAATCTGCACTAAAAACCCATTGAATGGAGAATCTGCTTTCTGGTCATACAACCAGATGACCCTGCTCTAAACAAAAAGCATTTCCACACATTTAACGATTCAAATACATTACTCCAATGCAAAAAAGATGAATATAAGTTATAAGGGTAACATTCAAAAGAAGCACCTAGGAAAAGAAAGAGTTCTTTCCTAATAACTCCAATACTCAGGATGCTTGGAGTGGTAGTTCCCATCCAACAAAATCACACCCCATTTTTGAACAAACATAGCAGTCATCAAACACAATCACCCTATTGAGAGGCAAGAAACATGTACCACAATTTGTGCATGTGGTGTCAAATATGCACCGAAAGACGATTGAATGGGGAATCTGCTTTCTGGCCATTCAGCCAGATGACCCTGCTGCAACCAACAAACATTTACCCACATTTCACGATTCAAATATATTACTCCAATTTGAAATTGACGAATATATGTGATGAGGGTAACAATCAAAACAAGGACTCAGCAAAAGAATGAAGTCTTTCCTAATAACTCCAATTGTCAGAATGCTCGAAGTAGTGCTTCCCATCCAACAAAATCACACTCAAATGTAGAATGAACATAGCAGGCATTAAACGGAATCTCCCTGTTGAGACGGAAGAAACATTTACCACAATTTTTGCAGACATTGATTATTATTAGTGACCATTGCAATAAGATTTCTAAAAATAAAAAGCAAATGAAGGAGATACCTAAACAAGAAGATTTATCAAATTCCGAACATTCGTTATTCAGTAAAGTACCTGTGGTGTCCAATCTGCACCAAAAGACCATTGAATAGAGAATCTGCTTTCTGGCCATACAACCAGATGACACTGCTGTAATCAACAAACATTTACCCACATTTCACGATTCAAATATATCATTCCACTGTGAAATTGATAAATATCTGTGATAAGGGGAACAAACAAAACAAGGACTCAGCAAAAGAAAGAAGTCTTTCCTAATAAATACAATTGTCAGAATGCTCGGAGTAGTGCTTCCCATCCAACAAAATCACACTCAAATGTAGAACGAACATAGCAGGCATTAAACGGAATCTCCCTGTTGAGAGAAAAGAAACATGTACCACAATTTGTGCCGACATTGATTATTTTTAGTGCCCAGTGCAATAAGATTTGTAAAAATAAAAAGCAAATGAAGGATATACCTAAACAAGAAGATTTATCAAATTCCGAACATTCGATATTCAGTAAAGTGCATGTGGTGTCCAATCTGCACCAAAAGACCATTGAATAGAGAATCTGCTTTCTGGCCATACAACCAGATGACCCTGCTGTAAACAACAAACTTTTACCCACTTTTCATGAATCAAATACATTACTCCCCTGTGAAATTGACGAATATAACTGATAAAGCTATCAATGAAAGGAAGCACGTAGCAAAAGACAACAGTATTTCTAATCACTCCAATCGTCAGAACGCTCAGAGTGGTGATTTCCATCCAACATAATCACATTCGATGTTTGAATAAACATAGCAGTCATGAAACGGAATCTCCCTGTTGAGAGAGAAGAAACATTTACCACAATTTGTGCAGCACATTGATTATTTTTAGTGAACATTGCAATAAGATTTTTAAAAATTTAAAGCAATTGAAGGAGATACGAAAACAAGAATGTTGATCAAATTCCTAACATTTGTTATTCAGTAAAATGCAAGTGGTGTCCAATCTGCACTAAAAACCCATTGAATGCAGTATCTAACAAAAAACATTTACACTCATTTAACAATTCAAATACATTACTCCACTGCAAAACAGATGAATTAAAGTTATAAGGGTAACACTCAAAAGAAGCACCTAGGAAAAGAAAGAGGTCTTTCCTAATAACTCCAATACTCAGCATGCTTGGGGTGCTAGTTCCCATCCAACAAAATCACACTCCATGACTGCATAAACATAGCAGTCATGAAACAGAATCTCCATGTTGAGAGGCAAGAAACATGTACCGCAATTTGTGCATGTGGTGTCAAATATGCACCGAAAGACGATTGAATGGGGAATCTGCTTTCTGGCCATACAACCAGGTGACCCTGCTGTAAACAACAAACATTTACCCACATTTAACGATTCAAATACATTACTCCACTGTGAAAAAGATGAATATAAGTTATAAGGCTAACAATCAAAAGAAGCACCTAGGAAAAGAAAGAGTTCTTTCCTAATAACTCCAATACTCAGGATGCTTGGAGTGGTAGTTCCCATCCAACAAAATCACACCCCATTTTTGAACAAACATAGCACTCACGAAACAGAATCTCCCTGTTGAGAGGCAAGAAACATGTACCACAATTTGTGCATGTGGTGTCAAATTTGCACCAAAAGACGATTGAATGGGGAATCTGCTTTCTGGCCATACAACCAGATGACACTGCTGTAATCAACAAACATTTACCCACATTTCACGATTCAAATATATTACTCCACTGTGAAATTGATGAATATATGTGATGAGGGTAACAATCAAAACAAGGTCTCAGCGAAAGAAAGAAGTCTTTCCTAATAACTCCAATTGTCAGAATGCTCGAAGTAGTGCTTCCCATCCAACAAAATCACACTCAAATGTAGAACGAACATAGCAGGCAGTAAATGGAATCTCCCTGTTGAGAGAAAAGAAACATGTACCACAATTTGTGCTGACATTGATTATTTTTAGTGACCAGTGCAATAAGATTTGTAAAAATAAAAAGCAAATGAAGGAGATACCTAATAAAGAAGATTTATCAAACTCCGAACATTCGTTATTCAGTAAAGTGCATGTGGTGTCCAATCTGCACCAAAAGACCATTGAATAGAGAATCTGCTTTCTGGCCATACAACCAGATGACCCTGCTGTAAACAACAATCTTTTACCCACTTTTCATGAATCAAATACATTACTCCACTGTGAAATTGACGAATATAAGTGATAAAGGTATCAATCAAAAGAAGCACCTAGCAAAAGAAAACAGTATTACTAATAACTCCATTTGTCAGAACGCTTGGAGTGGAGATTTCCATCCAACATAATCACACTCGATGTTTGAATAACCATAGCAGTCATGAAACGGAATCTCCCTGTTGAGAGAGAAGAAACATGTACCACAATTTGTGCAGCACATTGATTATTTTTAGTGACCATTGCAATAAGATTTTTAAAAATTTAAAGCAATTGAAGGGGTTGCAAACAAGAATATTTATCAAATTCCTAACATTTGTTATTAAGTAAAATGCAAGTGGTGTCCAATCTGCACTAAAAACCCATTGAATGGAGAATCTGCTTTCTGGTCATACAACCAGATGACCCTGCTCTAAACAAAAAACATTTCCACACATTTAACGATTCAAATACATTACTCCACTGCGAAAAAGATGAATATAAGTTATAAGGGTAACAATCAAAAGAAGCACCTAGGAAAGGAAAGAGTTCTTTCCTAATAACTCCAATACTCAGGATGCTTGGAGTGGTAGTTCCCATCCAACAAAATCACACCCCATTTTTGAACAAACATAGCAGTCATCAAACACAATCACCCCATTGAGAGGCAAGAAACATGTACCACAATTTGTGCAAGTGGTGTCAAATATGCACCAAAAGACGATTGAATGGGGAATCTGCTTTCTGGCCATTCAGCCAGATGACCCTGCTGCAACCAACAAACATTTACCCACATTTCACGATTCAAATATATTACTCCAATTTGAAATTGACGAATATATGTGATGAGGGTAACAATCAAAACAAGGACTCAGCAAAAGAATGAAGTCTTTCCTAATAACTCCAATTGTCAGAATGCTCGAAGTAGTGCTTCCCATCCAACAAAATCACACTCAAATGTAGAATGAACATAGCAGGCATTAAACGGAATCTCCCTGTTGAGACGGAAGAAACATTTACCACAATTTTTGCAGACATTGATTATTATTAGTGACCATTGCAATAAGATTTGTAAAAATAAAAAGCAAATGAAGGAGATACCTAAACAAGAAGATTTATCAAATTCCGAACATTCGTTATTCAGTAAAGTGCATGTGAGGTCCAATCTGCACCAAAAGACCATTGAATAGAGAATCTGCTTTCTGGCCATACAACCAGATGACCCTGCTGTAATCAACAAACCTTTAACCCACATTTTACGATTCAAATATATCATTCCACTGTGAAATTGATAAATATCTGTGATGAGGGGAACAAACAAAACAAGGACTCAGCAAAAGAAAGAAGTATTTCCTAATAAATACAATTGTCAGAATGCTCGGAGTAGTGCTTCCCATCCAACAAAATCACACTCGAAAATAGAACATAGCAGGCACTAAACAGAATCTCCCTGTTGAGAGGGAAGGAACATGTACCACAATTAGTGCAGAACATTTAATATTTTTATTGACCATTGCAATAATATTTTCAAAAACATAAAGCAAATGAAGGAGATACCGCAACAAAAGATTTATAAAAATTCCGAACATTCGTTATTCAGTAAGTGCATGTGGTTTCCAATCAGCACCAAAAGACCATTGAATAGAGAATCTGCTTTCTGGCCATACAACCAGGTGACCCTGCTCTAAACAACAAACATTTACCCATATTTAACGATACAAATACATTACTCCACTGCGAAACAGATGAATATAAGTTATAAGGGTAACAATCAAAAGAAGCACCTAAGAAAAGAAAGAGGTCTTTCCTAATTACTCCACTACTCAAGATGCTTGGAGTGGTAGTTCCCATCCAACAAAATCACACCCCATTTTTGAACAAACATAGCAGTCATGAAACAGAATCTCCCTGTTGAGAGGCAAGAAACATGTACCACAATTTGTGCATGAGGTGTCAAATATGCACCAAAAGAAGATTGAATGGGGAATCTGCTTTCTGGCCATACAACCAGATGATCCTGCAGTAATCAACAAAAATTTGCCCACCTTTGACTATTCAAATATATTACTCCAATGTGAAATTGATGAATATATGTGACGAGGGTAACAATCAAAACAAGGACTCAGCAAAAGAAAGAAGTCTTTCCTAATAACTCCAATTGTCAGAATGCTCGGAGTAGAGCTTCCCGTCCAACAAAAGCACACTCAAATGTAGAATGAACATAGCAGGCATTAAACGGAATCTCCCTGTTGAGACGGAAGAAACATTTACCACAATTTTTGCAGACATTGATTATTATTAGTGACCATTGCAATAAGATTTGTAAAAATAAAAAGCAAATGAACGAGATACCTAAACAAGAAGATTTATCAAATTCCGAACATTCGTTATTCAGTAAAGTACATGTGGTGTCCAATCTGCACCAAAAGACCATTGAATAGAGAATCTGCTTTCTGGCCATACAACCAGATGCCCCTGCTGTAATCAACAAACATTTACCCACATTTCACGATTCAAATATATCATTCCACTGTGAAATTGATAAATATCTGTGATGAGGGGAACAAACAAAACAAGGACTCAGCAAAAGAAAGAAGTCTTTCCTAATAAATACAATTGTCAGAATGCTCGGAGTAGTGCTTCCCATCCAACAAAATCACACTCAAATGTAGAACGAACATAGCAGGCATTAAACGGAATCTCCCTGTTGAGAGGGAAGAAACATGTACCACAATTTGTGCAGCTCATTGATTATTTTTAGTGACTATTGCAATAAGATTTTTAAAAATTTAAAGCAATTAAAGGAGATACAAAAACAAGAATAATTATCAAATTCCTAACATTTGTTACTCAGTAAAATGCAAGTGGTGTCCAATCTGCACTAAAAACCCATTGAATGGAGAATCTAACAAAAAACATTTACACTCATTTAACAATTCAAATACATTACTCCACTGCAAAACAGATGAAAATAAGTTATAAGGGTAACACTCAAAAGAAGCACCTAGGAAAAGAAAGAGGTCTTTCCTAATAACTCCAATACTCAGGATGCTTGGAGTGGTAGTTCCCATCCAACAAAATCACACCCCATTTTTGAACAAACATAGCAGTCACGAAACAGAATCTCCCTGTTGAGAGGCAAGAAACATGTACCACAATTTGTGCATGTGGTGCCAAATTTGCACCAAAAGACGATTGAATGGGGAATCTGCTTTCTGGCCATACAACCAGATGACACTGCTGTAATCAACAAACATTTACCCACATTTCACGATTCAAATATATAACTCCACTGTGAAATTGATGAATATTTGTGATGAGGGTAACAATCAAAACAAGGTCTCAGCGAAAGAAAGAAGTCTTTCATAATAACTCCAATTGTCAGAATGCTCGAAGTAGTGCTTCCCATCCAACAAAATCACACTCAAATGTAGAACGAACATAGCAGGCATTAAACGGAATCTCCCTGTTGAGAGAAAAGAAACATGTACCACAATTTGTGCCGACATTGATTATTTTTAGTGACCAGTGCAATAAGATTTGTAAAAATAAAAAGCAAATGAAGGAGATACCTAAACAAGAAGATTTATCAAATTCCGAACATTCGATATTCAGTAAAGTGCATGTGGTGTCCAATCTGCACCAAAAGACCATTGAATAGAGAATCTGCTTTCTGGCCATACAACCAGATGACCCTGCTGTAAACAACAAACTTTTACCCACTTTTCATGAATCAAATACATTACTCCACTGTGAAATTGACGAATATAACTGATAAAGCTATCAATGAAAGGAAGCACGTAGCAAAAGAAAACAGTATTTCTAATCACTCCAATCATCAGAACGCTCAGAGTGGTGATTTCCATCCAACATAATCACATTCGATGTTTGAATAAACATAGCAGTCATGAAACGGAATCTCCCTGTTGAGAGAGAAGAAACATTTACCACAATTTGTGCAGCACATTGATTATTTTTAGTGAACATTGCAATAAGATTTTTAAAAATTTAAAGCAATTGAAGGAGATACGAAAACAAGAATGTTGATCAAATTCCTAACATTTGTTATTCAGTAAAATGCAAGTGGTGTCCAATCTGCACTAAAAACCCATTGAATGGAGAATCTAACAAAAAACATTTACACTCATTTAACAATTCAAATACATTACTCCACTGCAAAACAGATGAATTAAAGTTATAAGGAAAACACTCAAAAGAAGCACCTAGGAAAAGAAAGAGGTCTTTCCTAATAACTCCAATACTCAGCATGCTTGGGGTGCTAGTTCCCATCCAACAAAATCACACTCCATGACTGAATAAACATAGCAGTCATGAAACAGAATCTCCCTGTTGAGAGGCAAGACACATGTACCACAATTTGTGCATGTGGTGTCAAATATGCACCAAAAGACCATTGAAAGGGGAATCTGCTTTCTGGTCATACAACCAGATGACCCTGCTCTAAACAAAAAACATTTACACACATTTGACGAATCAAATACATTACTCCACAGCGAAACAGATGAATATAAGGTATAAGGGTAACAATCAACAGAAGCACCTAGGAAAAGAAAGAGTTCTTTCCTAATAACTAAAATACTCAGGATGCTTGGAGTGGTAGTTCCCATCCAACAAAATCACACTCGATGTTTGAACCAACATAGCAGTCATGAAACAAAATCTCCCTGTTGAGAGGCAAGAAACATGTACCACAATTTGTGCATGTGGTGTCAAATATGCACCGAAAGACGATTGAATGGGGAATCTGCTTTCTGGCAATACAACCAGGTGACCCTGCTGTAAACAACAAACATTTACCCACATTTAGCGATTCAAATACATTACTCCACTGCGAAAAAGATGAATATAAGTTATAAGGCTAACAATCAAAAGAAGCACCTAGGAAAAGAAAGAGTTCTTTCCTAATAACTCCAATACTCAGGATGCTTGGAGTGGTAGTTCCCATCCAACAAAATCACACCCCATTTTTGAACAAACATAGCAGTCACGAAACAGAATCTCCCTGTTGAGAGGCAAGAAACATGTACCACAATTTGTGCATGTGGTGTCAAATTTGCACCAAAAGACGATTGAATGGGGAATCTGCTTTCTGGCCATACAACCGGATGACACTGCTGTAATAAACAAACACTTACCCACATTTCACGATTCAAATATATTACTCCACTGTGAAATTGATGAATATATGTGATGATGGTAACAATCAAAACAAGGTCTCAGCGAAAGAAAGAAGTCTTTCCTAATAACTCCAATTGTCAGAATGCTCGAAGTAGTGCTTCCCATCCAACAAAATCACACTCAAATGTAGAACGAACATAGCAGGCATTAAACGGAATCTCCCTGTTGAGAGAAAAGAAACATGTACCACAATTTGTGCCGACATTGATTATTTTTAGTGACCAGTGCAATAAGATTTGTAAAAATAAAAAGCAAATGAAGGAGATACCTAAACAAGAAGATTTATCAAATTCCGAACATTCGATATTCAGTAAAGTGCATGTGGTGTCCAATCTGCACCAAAAGACCATTGAATAGAGAATCTGCTTTCTGGCCATACAACCAGATGACCCTGCTGTAAACAACAAACTTTTACCCACTTTTCATGAATCAAATACATTACTCCACTGTGAAATTGACGAATATAACTGATAAAGCTATCAATGAAAGGAAGCACGTAGCAAAAGAAAACAGTATTTCTAATCACTCCAATTGTCAGAACGCTCAGAGTGGTGATTTCCATCCAACATAATCACATTCGATGTTTGAATAAACATAGCAGTCATGAAACGGAATCTCCCTGTTGAGAGAGAAGAAACATTTACCACAATTTGTGCAGCACATTGATTATTTTTAGTGAACATTGCAATAAGATTTTAAAAAATTTAAATCAATTGATGGAGATACGAAAACAAGAATATTTATCAATTTCCTAACATTTGTTATTCAGTAAAATGCAAGTGGTGTCCAAGCTGCACTAAAAATCCTCTGAATGGAGAATCGGTTTCTGGTCATACAACCAGATGACCCTTCTCTAAACAAAAAACATTTACACACATTTGACGATTCAAATACATTACTCCACTGCGAAACAGATGAATGTAAGTTATAAGGGTAACAATCAAAAGAAGCACCTAGGAAAAGAAAGAGTTCTTTCCTAATAACACCAATACTCAGCATGCTTGGGGTGGTAGTTCCCATCCAACAAAATCACACTACATGTTAGAACAAACAAAGCAGTCATGAAACAGAATCTAACTATTGAGAGGGAAGAAACATATACCACAATTTGGGCAGCACATTGATTATTTTTAGTGACCATTGGAATAAGATTTTTAAAAATACAAAGCAAATGAAGGAGATACCTAATAAAGAAGATTTATCAAACTCTGAACATTCGTTATTCAGTAAAGTGCATGTGGTGTCCAATCTGCACCAAAAGACCATTGAATAGAGAATCTGCTTTCTGGCCTTACAACCAGAAGACCCTGCTGTAATCAACAAACATTTACCCACATTTGACTAATCAAATATATTACTCCACTGTGAAATTGATGAATATATGTGGTGACCGTAACAATCAAAACAAGGACTCAGCAAAAGAAAGAAATCTTTCCTAATAACTCCAATTGTCAGAATGCTTGAAGTAGTGCTTCCCATAAAACAAAATCACACTCAAATGTAGAACGAACATAGCAGGCATTAAACAGAATCTCCCTGTTGAGAGGGAAGAAACATGTACCACAATTTGTGCAGCACATTGATTATTTTTAGTGACAATTGCTATAATATTTTTAAAAATATAAAGCAAATGAAGGAGATACCTCAACAAGAGGATTTATCAAATTTGGAACTTTTGTTATTCAGTAAAGTGCATGTGGTGTCCAATCTGCACCAAAAGACCAGTGAAGAGAGAATCTTGCTTCCTGGCCATACAACCAGATGACCCTGCTGTAAACAACAAACATTTTCCCACAGTTCACGAATCAAATACATTACTCCACTGTGAAATTGACGAATATAAGTCATAAAGGTATCAATCAAAGGAAGCACCTAGCAAAAGAAAACAGTATTACTAATAACTCCATTTGTCAGAACGCTTGGAGTGGAGATTTCCATCCAACATAATCACACTCGATGTTTGAATAACCATAGCAGTCATGAAACGGAATCTCCCTGTTGAGAGAGAAGAAACATGTACCACAATTTGTGCAGCACATTGATTATTTTTAGTGACCATTGCAATAAGATTTTTAAAAATTTAAAGCAATTGAAGGGGTTGCGAATAAGAATATTTATCAAATTCCTAACATTTGTTATTCAGTAAAATGCAAGTGGTGTCCAATCTGCACTAAAAACCCATTGAATGGAGAATCTGCTTTCTGGTCATACAACCAGATGACCCTGCTCTAAAGAAAAAACATTTCCACACATTTAACGATTCAAATACATTACTCCACTGCGAAAAAGATGAATATAAGTTATAAGGGTAACAATCAAAAGAAGCACCTAGGAAAAGAAAGAGTTCTTTCCTAATAACTCCAATACTCAGGATGCTTGGAGTGGTAGTTCCCATCCAACAAAATCACACCCCATTTTTGAACAAACATAGCAGTCATCAAACACAATCACCCTATTGAGAGGCAAGAAACATGTACCACAATTTGTGCATGTGGTGTCAAATATGCACCAAAAGACGATTGAATGGGGAATCTGCTTTCTGGCCATTCAGCCAGATGACCCTGCTGCAACCAACAAACATTTACCCACATTTCACGATTCAAATATATTACTCCAATTTGAAATTGACGAATATATGTGATGAGGGTAACAATCAAAACAAGGACTCAGCAAAAGAATGAAGTCTTTCCTAATAACTCCAATTGTCAGAATGCTCGAAGTAGTGCTTCCCATCCAACAAAATCACACTCAAATGTAGAATGAACATAGCAGGCATTAAACGGAATCTCCCTGTTGAGACGGAAGAAACATTTACCACAATTTTTGCAGACATTGATTATTATTAGTGACCATTGCAATAAGATTTGTAAAAATAAAAAGCAAATGAAGGAGATACCTAAAAAAGAAGATTTATCAAATTCCGAACATTCGTTATTCAGTAAAGTACATGTGGTGTCCAATCTGCACCAAAAGACCATTGAATAGAGAATCTGCTTTCTGGCCATACAACCAGATGACCCTGCTGTAATCAACAAACATTTACCCACATTTCACGATTCAAATATATCATTCCACTGTGAAATTGATAAATATCTGTGATGAGGGGAACAAACAAAACAAGGACTCAGCAAAAGAAAGAAGTCTTTCCTAATAAATACAATTGTCAGAATGCTCGGAGTAGTGCTTCCCATCCAACAAAATCACACTCAAATGTAGAACAAACATAGCAGGCATTAAACGGAATCTCCCTGTTGAGAGGGAAGAAACATGTACCACAATTTGTGCAGCTCATTGATTATTTTTAGTGACTATTGCAATAAGATTTTTAAAAATTTAAAGCAATTAAAGGAGATACGAAAACAAGAATAATTATCAAATTCCTAACATTTGTTATTCAGTAAAATGCAAGTGGTGTCCAATCTGCACTAAAAACCCATTGAATGGAGAATCTAACAAAATACATTTACACTCATTTAACAATTCAAATACATTACTCCACTGCAAAACAGATGAATTAAAGTTATAAGGAAAACACTCAAAAGAAGCACCTAGGAAAAGAAAGAGGTCTTTCCTAATAACTCCAATACTCAGCATGCTTGGGGTGCTAGTTCCCATCCAACAAAATCACACTCCATGACTGAATAAACATAGCAGTCATGAAACAGAATCTCCCTGTTGAGAGGCAAGAAACATGTACCGCAATTTGTGCATGTGGTGTCAAATATGCACCGAAAGACGATTGAATGGGGAATCTGCTTTCTGGCCATACAACCAGGTGACCCTGCTGTAAACAACAAACATTTACCCACATTTAGCGACTCAAATACATTACTCCACTGCGAAAAAGATGAATATAAGTTATAAGGCTAACAATCAAAAGAAGCACCTAGGAAAAGAAAGAGTTCTTTCCTAATAACTCCAATACTCAGGATGCTTGGAGTGGTAGTTCCCATCCAACAAAATCACACCCCATTTTTGAACAAACATAGCAGTCACGAAACAGAATCTCCCTGTTGAGAGGCAAGAAACATGTACCACAATTTGTGCATGTGGTGTCAAATTTGCACCAAAAGACGATTGAATGGGGAATCTGCTTTCTGGCCATACAACCAGATGACACTGCTGTAATCAACAAACACTTACCCACATTTCACGATTCAAATATATTACTCCACTGTGAAATTGATGAATATATGTGATGAGGGTAACAATCAAAACAAGGTCTCAGCGAAAGAAAGAAGTCTTTCCTAATAACTCCAATTGTCAGAATGCTCGAAGTAGTGTTTCCCATCCAACAAAATCACACTCAAATGTAGAACGAACATAGCAGGCATTAAACGGAATCTCCCTGTTGAGAGAAAAGAAACATGTACCACAATTTGTGCCGACATTGATTATTTTTAGTGACCAGTGCAATAAGATTTGTAAAAATAAAAAGCAAATGAAGGAGATACCTCAACAAGAGGATTTATCAAATTTGGAACTTTTGTTATTCAGTAAAGTGCATGTGGTGTCCAATCTGCACCAAAAGACCAGTGAAGAGAGAATCTTGCTTCCTGGCCATACAACCAGATGACCCTGCTGTAAACAACAAACATTTTCCCACAGTTCACGAATCAAATACATTACTCCACTGTGAAATTGACGAATATAAGTGATAAAGGTATCAATCAAAGGAAGCACCTAGCAAAAGAAAACAGTATTACTAATAACTCCATTTGTCAGAACGCTTGGAGTGGAGATTTCCATCCAACATAATCACACTCGATGTTTGAATAACCATAGCAGTCATGAAACGGAATCTCCCTGTTGAGAGAGAAGAAACATGTACCACAATTTGTGCAGCACATTGATTATTTTTAGTGACCATTGCAATAAGATTTTTAAAAATTTAAAGCAATTGAAGGGGTTGCGAACAAGAATATTTATCAAATTCCTAACATTTGTTATTCAGTAAAATGCAAGTGGTGTCCAATCTGCACTAAAAACCCATTGAATGGAGAATCTGCTTTCTGGTCATACAACCAGATGACCCTGCTCTAAACAAAAAACATTTCCACACATTTAACGATTCAAATACATTACTCCACTGCGAAAAAGATGAATATAAGTTATAAGGGTAACAATCAAAAGAAGCACCTAGGAAAAGAAAGAGTTCTTTCCTAATAACTCCAATACTCAGGATGCTTGGAGTGGTAGTTCCCATCCAACAAAATCACACCCCATTTTTGAACAAACATAGCAGTCATCAAACACAATCACCCTATTGAGAGGCAAGAAACATGTACCACAATTTGTGCATGTGGTGTCAAATTTGCACCAAAAGACGATTGAATGGGGAATCTGCTTTCTGGCCATTCAGCCAGATGACCCTGCTGCAACCAACAAACATTTACCCACATTTCACGATTCAAATATATTACTCCAATTTGAAATTGACGAATATATGTGATTAGGGTAACAATCAAAACAAGGACTCAGCAAAAGAATGAAGTCTTTCCTAATAACTCCAATTGTCAGAATGCTCGAAGTAGTGCTTCCCATCCAACAAAATCACACTCAAATGTAGAATGAACATAGCAGGCATTAAACGGAATCTCCCTGTTGAGACGGAAGAAACATTTACCACAATTTTTGCAGACATTGATTATTATTAGTGACCATTGCAATAAGATTTGTAAAAATAAAAAGCAAATGAAGGAGATACCTAAACAAGAAGATTTATCAAATTCCGAACATTCGTTATTCAGTAAAGTACATGTGGTGTCCAATCTGCACCAAAAGACCATTGAATAGAGAATCTGCTTTCTGGCCATACAACCAGATGACCCTGCTGTAATCAACAAACATTTACCCACATTTCATGATTCAAATATATCATTCCACTGTGAAATTGATAAATATCTGTGATGAGGGGAACAAACAAAACAAGGACTCAGCAAAAGAAAGAAGTCTTTCCTAATAAATACAATTGTCAGAATGCTCGGAGTAGTGCTTCCCATCCAACAAAATCACACTCAAATGTAGAACGAACATAGCAGGCATTAAACGGAATCTCCCTGTTGAGAGGGAAGAAACATGTACCACAATTTGTGCAGCTCATTGATTATTTTTAGTGACTATTGCAATAAGATTTTTAAAAATTTAAAGCAATTAAAGGAGATACGAAAACAAGAATAATTATCAAATTCCTAACATTTGTTATTCAGTAAAATGCAAGTGGTGTCCAATCTGCACTAAAAACCCATTGAATGGAGAATCTAACAAAAAACATTTACACTCATTTAACAATTCAAATACATTACCCCACTGCAAAACAGATGAAAATAAGTTATAAGGGTAACACTCAAAAGAAGCACCTAGGAAAAGAAAGAGTTCTTTCCTAATAACTCCAATACTCAGGATGCTTGGAGTGGTAGTTCCCATCCAACAAAATCACACCCCATTTTTGAACAAACATAGCAGTCACGAAACAGAATCTCCCTGGTGAGAGGCAAGAAACATGTACCACAATTTGTGCATGTGGTGTCAAATTTGCACCAAAAGACGATTGAATGGGGAATCTGCTTTCTGGCCATACAACCAGATGACACTGCTGTAATCAACAAACATTTACCCACATTTCACGATTCAAATATATAACTCCACTGTGAAATTGATGAATATATGTGATGAGGGTAACAATCAAAACAAGGTCTCAGCGAAAGAAAGAAGTCTTTCCTAATAACTCCAATTGTCAGAATGCTCGAAGTAGTGCTTCCCATCCAACAAAATCACACTCAAATGTAGAACGAACATAGCAGGCAGTAAATGGAATCTCCCTGTTGAGAGAAAAGAAACATGTACCACAATTTGTGCCGACATTGATTATTTTTAGTGACCAGTGCAACAAGATTTGTAAAAATAAAAAGCAAATGAAGGAGATACCTAAACAAGAAGATTTATCAAATTCCGAACATTCGATATTCAGTAAAGTGCATGTGGTGTCCAATCTGCACCAAAAGACCATTGAATAGAGAATCTGCTTTCTGGCCATACAACCAGATGACCCTGCTGTAAACAACAAACTTTTACCCACTTTTCATGAATCAAATACATTACTCCACTGTGAAATTGACGAATATAACTGATAAAGCTATCAATGAAAGGAAGCACGTAGCAAAAGAAAACAGTATTTCTAATCACTCCAATTGTCAGAACGCTCAGAGTGGTGATTTCCATCCAACATAATCACATTCGATGTTTGAATAAACATAGCAGTCATGAAACGGAATCTCCCTGTTGAGAGAGAAGAAACATTTACCGCAATTAGTGCAGCACATTGATTATTTTTAGTGAACATTGCAATAAGATTTTTAAAAATTTAAAGCAATTGAAGGAGATACGAAAACAAGAATGTTGATCAAATTCCTAACATTTGTTATTCAGTAAAATGCAAGTGGTGTCCAATCTGCACTAAAAACCCATTGAATGGAGAATCTAACAAAAAACATTTACACTCATTTAACAATTCAAATACATTACTCCACTGCAAAACAGATGAATTAAAGTTATAAGGGTAACACTCAAAAGAAGCACCTAGGAAAAGAAAGAGGTCTTTCCTAATAACTCCAATACTCAGCATGCTTGGGGTGCTAGTTCCCATCCAACAAAATCACACTCCATGACTGAATAAACATAGCAGTCATGAAACAGAATCTCCCTGTTGAGAGGCAAGACACATGTACCACAATTTGTGCATGTGGTGTCAAATATGCACCAAAAGACCATTGAAAGGGGAATCTGCTTTCTGGTCATACAACCAGATGACCCTGCTCTAAACAAAAAACATTTAAACACATTTGACGAATCAAATACATTACTCCACAGCGAAACAGATGAATATAAGGTATAAGGGTAATAATCAACAGAAGCACCTCGGAAAAGAAAGAGTTCTTTCCTAATAACTAAAATACTCAGGATGCTTGGAGTGGTAGTTGCCATCCAACAAAATCACACTCGATGTTTGAACCAACATAGCAGTCATGAAACAAAATCTCCCTGTTGAGAGGCAAGAAACATGTACCACAATTTGTGCATGTGGTGTCAAATATGCACCGAAAGACGATTGAATGGGGAATCTGCTTTCTGGCCATACAACCAGGTGACCCTGCTGTAAACAACAAACATTTACCCACATTTAACGATTCAAATACATTACTCCACTGCAAAAAATATGAATATAAGTTATAAGGCTAACAATCAAAAGAAGCACCTAGGAAAAGAAAGAGTTCTTTCCTAATAACTCCAATACTCAGGATGCTTGGAGTGGTAGTTCCCATCCAACAAAATTACACCCCATTTTTGAACAAACATAGCAGTCACGAAACAGAATCTCCCTGGTGAGAGGCAAGAAACATGTACCACAATTTGTGCATGTGGTGTCAAATTTGCACCAAAAGACGATTGAATGGGGAATCTGCTTTCTGGCCATACAACCAGATGACACTGCTGTAATCAACAAACATTTACCCACATTTCACGATTCAAATATATAACTCCACTGTGAAATTGATGAATATATGTGATGAGGGTAACAATCAAAACAAGGTCTCAGCGAAAGAAAGAAGTCTTTCCTAATAACTCCAATTGTCAGAATGCTCGAAGTAGTGCTTCCCATCCAACAAAATCACACTCAAATGTAGAACGAACATAGCAGGCAGTAAATGGAATCTCCCTGTTGAGAGAAAAGAAACATGTACCACAATTTGTGCCGACATTGATTATTTTTAGTGACCAGTGCAATAAGATTTGTAAAAATAAAAAGCAAATGAAGGAGATACCTAAACAAGAAGATTTATCAAATTCCGAACATTCGATATTCAGTAAAGTGCATGTGGTGTCCAATCTGCACCAAAAGACCATTGAATAGAGAATCTGCTTTCTGGCCATACAACCAGATGACCCTGCTGTAAACAACAAACTTTTACCCACTTTTCATGAATCAAATACATTACTCCACTGTGAAATTGACGAATATAACTGATAAAGCTATCAATGAAAGGAAGCACGTAGCAAAAGAAAACAGTATTTCTAATCACTCCAATTGTCAGAACGCTCAGAGTGGTGATTTCCATCCAACATAATCACATTCGATGTTTGAATAAACATAGCAGTCATGAAACGGAATCTCCCTGTTGAGAGAGAAGAAACATTTACCGCAATTTGTGCAGCACATTGATTATTTTTAGTGAACATTGCAATAAGATTTTTAAAAATTTAAAGCAATTGAAGGAGATATGAAAACAAGAATGTTGATCAAATTCCTAACATTTGTTATTCAGTAAAATGCAAGTGGTGTCCAATCTGCACTAAAAACCCATTGAATGGAGAATCTAACAAAAAACATTTACACTCATTTAACAATTCAAATACATTACTCCACTGCAAAACAGATGAATTAAAGTTATAAGGGTAACACTCAAAAGAAGCACCTAGGAAAAGAAAGAGGTCTTTCCTAATAACTCCAATACTCAGCATGCTTGGGGTGCTAGTTCCCATCCAACAAAATCACACTCCATGACTGAATAAACATAGCAGTATTGAAACAGTATCTCCCTGTTGAGAGGCAAGACACATGTACCACAATTTGTGCATGTGGTGTCAAATATGCACCAAAAGACCATTGAAAGGGGAATCTGCTTTCTGGTCATACAACCAGATGACCCTGCTCTAAACAAAAAACATTTAAACACATTTGACGAATCAAATACATTACTCCACAGCGAAACAGATGAATATAAGGTATAAGGGTAACAATCAACAGAAGCACCTAGGAAAAGAAAGAGTTCTTTCCTAATAACTAAAATACTCAGGATGCTTGGAGTGGTAGTTGCCATCCAACAAAATCACACTCGATGTTTGAACCAACATAGCAGTCATGAAACAAAATCTCCCTGTTGAGAGGCAAGAAACATGTACCACAATTTGTGCATGTGGTGTCAAATATGCACCGAAAGACGATTGAATGGGGAATCTGCTTTCTGGCCATACAACCAGGTGACCCTGCTGTAAACAACAAACATTTACCCACATTTAACGATTCAAATACATTACTCCACTGCGAAAAAGATGAATATAAGTTATAAGGCTAACAATCAAAAGAAGCACCTAGGAAAAGAAAGAGTTCTTTCCTAATAACTCCAATACTCAGGATGCTTGGAGTGGTAGTTCCCATCCAACAAAATCACACCCCATTTTTGAACAAACATAGCAGTCACGAAACAGAATCTCCCTGGTGAGAGGCAAGAAACATGTACCACAATTTGTGCATGTGGTGTCAAATTTGCACCAAAAGACGATTGAATGGGGAATCTGCTTTCTGGCCATACAACCAGATGACACTGCTGTAATCAACAAACATTTACCCACATTTCACGATTCAAATATATAACTCCACTGTGAAATTGATGAATATATGTGATGAGGGTAACAATCAAAACAAGGTCTCAGCGAAAGAAAGAAGTCTTTCCTAATAACTCCAATTGTCAGAATGCTCGAAGTAGTGCTTCCCATCCAACAAAATCACACTCAAATGTAGAACGAACATAGCAGGCAGTAAATGGAATCTCCCTGTTGAGAGAAAAGAAACATGTACCACAATTTGTGCCGACATTGATTATTTTTAGTGACCAGTGCAACAAGATTTGTAAAAATAAAAAGCAAATGAAGGAGATACCTAAACAAGAAGATTTATCAAATTCCGAACATTCGATATTCAGTAAAGTGCATGTGGTGTCCAATCTGCACCAAAAGACCATTGAATAGAGAATCTGCTTTCTGGCCATACAACCAGATGACCCTGCTGTAAACAACAAACTTTTACCCACTTTTCATGAATCAAATACATTACTCCACTGTGAAATTGACGAATATAACTGATAAAGCTATCAATGAAAGGAAGCACGTAGCAAAAGAAAACAGTATTTCTAATCACTCCAATTGTCAGAACGCTCAGAGTGGTGATTTCCATCCAACATAATCACATTCGATGTTTGAATAAACATAGCAGTCATGAAACGGAATCTCCCTGTTGAGAGAGAAGAAACATTTACCGCAATTTGAGCAGCACATTGATTATTTTTAGTGAACATTGCAATAAGATTTTTAAAAATTTAAAGCAATTGAAGGAGATACGAAAACAAGAATGTTGATCAAATTCCTAACATTTGTTATTCAGTAAAATGCAAGTGGTGTCCAATCTGCACTAAAAACCCATTGAATGGAGAATCTAACAAAAAACATTTACACTCATTTAACAATTCAAATACATTACTCCACTGCAAAACAGATGAATTAAAGTTATAAGGGTAACACTCAAAAGAAGCACCTAGGAAAAGAAAGAGGTCTTTCCTAATAACTCCAATACTCAGCATGCTTGGGGTGCTAGTTCCCATCCAACAAAATCACACTCCATGACTGAATAAACATAGCAGTCATGAAACAGAATCTCCCTGTTGAGAGGCAAGACACATGTACCACAATTTGTGCATGTGGTGTCAAATATGCACCAAAAGACCATTGAAAGGGGAATCTGCTTTCTGGTCATACAACCAGATGACCCTGCTCTAAACAAAAAACATTTAAACACATTTGACGAATCAAATACATTACTCCACAGCGAAACAGATGAATATAAGGTATAAGGGTAATAATCAACAGAAGCACCTAGGAAAAGAAAGAGTTCTTTCCTAATAACTAAAATACTCAGGATGCTTGGAGTGGTAGTTGCCATCCAACAAAATCACACTCGATGTTTGAACCAACATAGCAGTCATGAAACAAAATCTCCCTGTTGAGAGGCAAGAAACATGTACCACAATTTGTGCATGTGGTGTCAAATATGCACCGAAAGACGATTGAATGGGGAATCTGCTTTCTGGCCATACAACCAGGTGACCCTGCTGTAAACAACAAACATTTACCCACATTTAACGATTCAAATACATTACTCCACTGCAAAAAAGATGAATATAAGTTATAAGGCTAACAATCAAAAGAAGCACCTAGGAAAAGAAAGAGTTCTTTCCTAATAACTCCAATACTCAGGATGCTTGGAGTGGTAGTTCCCATCCAACAAAATCACACCCCATTTTTGAACAAACATAGCAGTCACGAAACAGAATCTCCCTGGTGAGAGGCAAGAAACATGTACCACAATTTGTGCATGTGGTGTCAAATTTGCACCAAAAGACGATTGAATGGGGAATCTGCTTTCTGGCCATACAACCAGATGACACTGCTGTAATCAACAAACATTTACCCACATTTCACGATTCAAATATATAACTCCACTGTGAAATTGATGAATATATGTGATGAGGGTAACAATCAAAACAAGGTCTCAGCGAAAGAAAGAAGTCTTTCCTAATAACTCCAATTGTCAGAATGCTCGAAGTAGTGCTTCCCATCCAACAAAATCACACTCAAATGTAGAACGAACATAGCAGGCAGTAAATGGAATCTCCCTGTTGAGAGAAAAGAAACATGTACCACAATTTGTGCCGACATTGATTATTTTTAGTGACCAGTGCAATAAGATTTGTAAAAATAAAAAGCAAATGAAGGAGATACCTAAACAAGAAGATTTATCAAATTCCGAACATTCGATATTCAGTAAAGTGCATGTGGTGTCCAATCTGCACCAAAAGACCATTGAATAGAGAATCTGCTTTCTGGCCATACAACCAGATGACCCTGCTGTAAACAACAAACTTTTACCCACTTTTCATGAATCAAATACATTACTCCACTGTGAAATTGACGAATATAACTGATAAAGCTATCAATGAAAGGAAGCACGTAGCAAAAGAAAACAGTATTTCTAATCACTCCAATTGTCAGAACGCTCAGAGTGGTGATTTCCATCCAACATAATCACATTCGATGTTTGAATAAACATAGCAGTCATGAAACGGAATCTCCCTGTTGAGAGAGAAGAAACATTTACCGCAATTTGTGCAGCACATTGATTATTTTTAGTGAACATTGCAATAAGATTTTTAAAAATTTAAAGCAATTGAAGGAGATACGAAAACAAGAATGTTGATCAAATTCCTAACATTTGTTATTCAGTAAAATGCAAGTGGTGTCCAATCTGCACTAAAAACCCATTGAATGGAGAATCTAACAAAAAACATTTACACTCATTTAACAATTCAAATACATTACTCCACTGCAAAACAGATGAATTAAAGTTATAAGGGTAACACTCAAAAGAAGCACCTAGGAAAAGAAAGAGGTCTTTCCTAATAACTCCAATACTCAGCATGCTTGGGGTGCTAGTTCCCATCAACAAAATCACACTCCATGACTGAATAAACATAGCAGTCATGAAACAGAATCTCCCTGTTGAGAGGCAAGACACATGTACCACAATTTGTGCATGTGGTGTCAAATATGCACCAAAAGACCATTGAAAGGGGAATCTGCTTTCTGGTCATACAACCAGATGACCCTGCTCTAAACAAAAAACATTTAAACACATTTGACGAATCAAATACATTACTCCACAGCGAAACAGATGAATATAAGGTATAAGGGTAATAATCAACAGAAGCACCTAGGAAAAGAAAGAGTTCTTTCCTAATAACTAAAATACTCAGGATGCTTGGAGTGGTAGTTGCCATCCAACAAAATCACACTCGATGTTTGAACCAACATAGCAGTCATGAAACAAAATCTCCCTGTTGAGAGGCAAGAAACATGTACCACAATTTGTGCATGTGGTGTCAAATATGCACCGAAAGACGATTGAATGGGGAATCTGCTTTCTGGCCATACAACCAGGTGACCCTGCTGTAAACAACAAACATTTACCCACATTTAACGATTCAAATACATTACTCCACTGCAAAAAAGATGAATATAAGTTATAAGGCTAACAATCAAAAGAAGCACCTAGGAAAAGAAAGAGTTCTTTCCTAATAACTCCAATACTCAGGATGCTTGGAGTGGTAGTTCCCATCCAACAAAATCACACCCCATTTTTGAACAAACATAGCAGTCACGAAACAGAATCTCCCTGTTGAGAGGCAAGAAACATGTACCACAATTTGTGCATGTGGTGTCAAATTTGCACCAAAAGACGATTGAATGGGGAATCTGCTTTATGGCCATACAACCAGATGACACTGCTGTAATCAACAAACATTTACCCACATTTCACGATTCAAATATATAACTCCACTGTGAAATTGATGAATATATGTGATGAGGGTAACAATCAAAACAAGGTCTCAGCGAAAGAAAGAAGTCTTTCCTAATAACTCCAATTGTCAGAATGCTCGAAGTAGTGCTTCCCATCCAACAAAATCACACTCAAATGTAGAACGAACATAGCAGGCAGTAAATGGAATCTCCCTGTTGAGAGAAAAGAAACATGTACCACAATTTGTGCCGACATTGATTATTTTTAGTGACCAGTGCAATAAGATTTGTAAAAATAAAAAGCAAATGAAGGAGATACCTAAACAAGAAGATTTATCAAATTCCGAACATTCGATATTCAGTAAAGTGCATGTGGTGTCCAATCTGCACCAAAAGACCATTGAATAGAGAATCTGCTTTCTGGCCATACAACCAGATGACCCTGCTGTAAACAACAAACTTTTACCCACTTTTCATGAATCAAATACATTACTCCACTGTGAAATTGACGAATATAACTGATAAAGCTATCAATGAAAGGAAGCACGTAGCAAAAGAAAACAGTATTTCTAATCACTCCAATTGTCAGAACGCTCAGAGTGGTGATTTCCATCCAACATAATCACATTCGATGTTTGAATAAACATAGCAGTCATGAAACGGAATCTCCCTGTTGAGAGAGAAGAAACATTTACCGCAATTTGTGCAGCACATTGATTATTTTTAGTGAACATTGCAATAAGATTTTTAAAAATTTAAAGCAATTGAAGGAGATACGAAAACAAGAATGTTGATCAAATTCCTAACATTTGTTATTCAGTAAAATGCAAGTGGTGTCCAATCTGCACTAAAAACCCATTGAATGGAGAATCTAACAAAAAACATTTACACTCATTTAACAATTCAAATACATTACTCCACTGCAAAACAGATGAATTAAAGTTATAAGGGTAACACTCAAAAGAAGCACCTAGGAAAAGAAAGAGGTCTTTCCTAATAACTCCAATACTCAGCATGCTTGGGGTGCTAGTTCCCATCCAACAAAATCACACTCCATGACTGAATAAACATAGCAGTATTGAAACAGTATCTCCCTGTTGAGAGGCAAGACACATGTACCACAATTTGTGCATGTGGTGTCAAATATGCACCAAAAGACCATTGAAAGGGGAATCTGCTTTCTGGTCATACAACCAGATGACCCTGCTCTAAACAAAAAACATTTAAACACATTTGACGAATCAAATACATTACTCCACAGCGAAACAGATGAATATAAGGTATAAGGGTAACAATCAACAGAAGCACCTAGGAAAAGAAAGAGTTCTTTCCTAATAACTAAAATACTCAGGATGCTTGGAGTGGTAGTTGCCATCCAACAAAATCACACTCGATGTTTGAACCAACATAGCAGTCATGAAACAAAATCTCCCTGTTGAGAGGCAAGAAACATGTACCTCAATTTGTGCATGTGGTGTCAAATATGCACCGAAAGACGATTGAATGGGGAATCTGCTTTCTGGCCATACAACCAGGTGACCCTGCTGTAAACAACAAACATTTACCCACATTTAACGATTCAAATACATTACTCCACTGCGAAAAAGATGAATATAAGTTATAAGGCTAACAATCAAAAGAAGCACCTAGGAAAAGAAAGAGTTCTTTCCTAATAACTCCAATACTCAGGATGCTTGGAGTGGTAGTTCCCATCCAACAAAATCACACCCCATTTTTGAACAAACATAGCAGTCACGAAACAGAATCTCCCTGGTGAGAGGCAAGAAACATGTACCACAATTTGTGCATGTGGTGTCAAATTTGCACCAAAAGACGATTGAATGGGGAATCTGCTTTCTGGCCATACAACCAGATGACACTGCTGTAATCAACAAACATTTACCCACATTTCACGATTCAAATATATAACTCCACTGTGAAATTGATGAATATATGTGATGAGGGTAACAATCAAAACAAGGTCTCAGCGAAAGAAAGAAGTCTTTCCTAATAACTCCAATTGTCAGAATGCTCGAAGTAGTGCTTCCCATCCAACAAAATCACACTCAAATGTAGAACGAACATAGCAGGCAGTAAATGGAATCTCCCTGTTGAGAGAAAAGAAACATGTACCACAATTTGTGCCGACATTGATTATTTTTAGTGACCAGTGCAATAAGATTTGTAAAAATAAAAAGCAAATGAAGGAGATACCTAAACAAGAAGATTTATCAAATTCCGAACATTCGATATTCAGTAAAGTGCATGTGGTGTCCAATCTGCACCAAAAGACCATTGAATAGAGAATCTGCTTTCTGGCCATACAACCAGATGACCCTGCTGTAAACAACAAACTTTTACCCACTTTTCATGAATCAAATACATTACTCCACTGTGAAATTGACGAATATAACTGATAAAGCTATCAATGAAAGGAAGCACGTAGCAAAAGAAAACAGTATTTCTAATCACTCCAATTGTCAGAACGCTCAGAGTGGTGATTTCCATCCAACATAATCACATTCGATGTTTGAATAAACATAGCAGTCATGAAACGGAATCTCCCTGTTGAGAGAGAAGAAACATTTACCGCAATTTGTGCAGCACATTGATTATTTTTAGTGAACATTGCAATAAGATTTTTAAAAATTTAAAGCAATTGAAGGAGATACGAAAACAAGAATGTTGATCAAATTCCTAACATTTGTTATTCAGTAAAATGCAAGTGGTGTCCAATCTGCACTAAAAACCCATTGAATGGAGAATCTAACAAAAAACATTTACACTCATTTAACAATTCAAATACATTACTCCACTGCAAAACAGATGAATTAAAGTTATAAGGGTAACACTCAAAAGAAGCACCTAGGAAAAGAAAGAGGTCTTTCCTAATAACTCCAATACTCAGCATGCTTGGGGTGCTAGTTCCCATCCAACAAAATCACACTCCATGACTGAATAAACATAGCAGTCATGAAACAGAATCTCCCTGTTGAGAGGCAAGACACATGTACCACAATTTGTGCATGTGGTGTCAAATATGCACCAAAAGACCATTGAAAGGGGAATCTGCTTTCTGGTCATACAACCAGATGACCCTGCTCTAAACAAAAAACATTTAAACACATTTGACGAATCAAATACATTACTCCACAGCGAAACAGATGAATATAAGGTATAAGGGTAACAATCAACAGAAGCACCTAGGAAAAGAAAGAGTTCTTTCCTAATAACTAAAATACTCAGGATGCTTGGAGTGGTAGTTGCCATCCAACAAAATCACACTCGATGTTTGAACCAACATAGCAGTCATGAAACAAAATCTCCCTGTTGAGAGGCAAGAAACATGTACCACAATTTGTGCATGTGGTGTCAAATATGCACCGAAAGACGATTGAATGGGGAATCTGCTTTCTGGCCATACAACCAGGTGACCCTGCTGTAAACAACAAACATTTACCCACATTTAACGATTCAAATACATTACTCCACTGCGAAAAAGATGAATATAAGTTATAAGGCTAACAATCAAAAGAAGCACCTAGGAAAAGAAAGAGTTCTTTCCTAATAACTCCAATACTCAGGATGCTTGGAGTGGTAGTTCCCATCCAACAAAATCACACCCCATTTTTGAACAAACATAGCAGTCACGAAACAGAATCTCCCTGGTGAGAGGCAAGAAACATGTACCACAATTTGTGCATGTGGTGTCAAATTTGCACCAAAAGACGATTGAATGGGGAATCCGCTTTCTGGCCATACAACCAGATGACACTGCTGTAATCAACAAACATTTACCCACATTTCACGATTCAAATATATAACTCCACTGTGAAATTGATGAATATATGTGATGAGGGTAACAATCAAAACAAGGTCTCAGCGAAAGAAAGAAGTCTTTCCTAATAACTCCAATTGTCAGAATGCTCGAAGTAGTGCTTCCCATCCAACAAAATCACACTCAAATGTAGAACGAACATAGCAGGCATTAAACGGAATCTCCCTGTTGAGAGAAAAGAAACATGTACCACAATTTGTGCCGACATTGATTATTTTTAGTGCCCAGTGCAATAAGATTTGTAAAAATAAAAAGCAAATGAAGGAGATACCTAAACAAGAAGATTTATCAAATTCCGAACATTCGATATTCAGTAAAGTGCAAGTGGTGTCCAATCTGCACCAAAAGACCATTGAATAGAGAATCTGCTTTCTGGCCATACAACCAGATGACCCTGCTGTAAACAACAAACTTTTACCCACTTTTCATGAATCAAATACATTACTCCACTGTGAAATTGACGAATATAACTGATAAAGCTATCAATGAAAGGAAGCACGTAGCAAAAGAAAACAGTATTTCTAATCACTCCAATCGTCAGAATGCTCAGAGTGGTGATTTCCATCCAACATAATCACATTCGATGTTTGAATAAACATAGCAGTCATGAAACGGAATCTCCCTGTTGAGAGAGAAGAAACATTTACCACAATTTGTGCAGCACATTGATTATTTTTAGTGACAATTGCTATAATATTTTTAAAAATATAAAGCAAATGAAGGAGATACCTCAACAAGAGGATTTATCAAATTTGGAACTTTTGTTATTCAGTAAAGTGCATGTGGTGTCCAATCTGCACCAAAAGACCAGTGAAGAGAGAATCTTGCTTCCTGGCCATACAACCAGATGACCCTGCTGTAAACAACAAACATTTTCCCACAGTTCACGAATCAAATACATTACTCCACTGTGAAATTGACGAATATAAGTGATAAAGGTATCAATCAAAGGAAGCACCTAGCAAAAGAAAACGGTATTACTAATAACTCCATTTGTCAGAACGCTTGGAGTGGAGATTTCCATCCAACATAATCACACTCGATGTTTGAATAACCATAGCAGTCATGAAACGGAATCTCCCTGTTGAGAGAGAAGAAACATGTACCACAATTTGTGCAGCACATTGATTATTTTTAGTGACCATTGCAATAAGATTTTTAAAAATTTAAAGCAATTGAAGGGGTTGCGAATAAGAATATTTATCAAATTCCTAACATTTGTTATTCAGTAAAATGCAAGTGGTGTCCAATCTGCACTAAAAACCCATTGAATGGAGAATCTGCTTTCTGGTCATACAACCAGATGACCCTGCTCTAAAGAAAAAACATTTCCACACATTTAACGATTCAAATACATTACTCCACTGCGAAAAAGATGAATATAAGTTATAAGGGTAACAATCAAAAGAAGCACCTAGGAAAAGAAAGAGTTCTTTCCTAATAACTCCAATACTCAGGATGCTTGGAGTGGTAGTTCCCATCCAACAAAATCACACCCCATTTTTGAACAAACATAGCAGTCATCAAACACAATCACCCTATTGAGAGGCAAGAAACATGTACCACAATTTGTGCATGTGGTGTCAAATATGCACCAAAAGACGATTGAATGGGGAATCTGCTTTCTGGCCATTCAGCCAGATGACCCTGCTGCAACCAACAAACATTTACCTACATTTCACGATTCAAATATATTACTCCAATTTGAAATTGACGAATATATGTGATGAGGGTAACAATCAAAACAAGGACTCAGCAAAAGAATGAAGTCTTTCCTAATAACTCCAATTGTCAGAATGCTCGAAGTAGTGCTTCCCATCCAACAAAATCACACTCAAATGTAGAATGAACATAGCAGGCATTAAACGGAATCTCCCTGTTGAGACGGAAGAAACATTTACCACAATTTTTGCAGACATTGATTATTATTAGTGACCATTGCAATAAGATTTGTAAAAATAAAAAGCAAATGAAGGAGATACCTAAACAAGAAGATTTATCAAATTCCGAACATTCGTTATTCAGTAAAGTACATGTGGTGTCCAATCTGCACCAAAAGACCATTGAATAGAGAATCTGCTTTCTGGCCATACAACCAGATGACCCTGCTGTAATCAACAAACATTTACCCACATTTCACGATTCAAATATATCATTCCACTGTGAAATTGATAAATATCTGTGATGAGGGGAACAAACAAAACAAGGACTCAGCAAAAGAAAGAAGTCTTTCCTAATAAATACAATTGTCAGAATGCTCGGAGTAGTGCTTCCCATCCAACAAAATCACACTCAAATGTAGAACGAACATAGCAGGCATTAAACGGAATCTCCCTGTTGAGAGGGAAGAAACATGTACCACAATTTGTGCAGCTCATTGATTATTTTTAGTGACTATTGCAATAAGATTTTTAAAAATTTAAAGCAATTAAAGGAGATACGAAAACAAGAATAATTATCAAATTCCTAACATTTGTTATTCAGTAAAATGCAAGTGGTGTCCAATCTGCACTAAAAACCCATTGAATGGAGAATCTAACAAAAAACATTTACACTCATTTAACAATTCAAATACATTACTCCACTGCAAAACAGATGAAAATAAGTTATAAGGGTAACACTCAAAAGAAGCACCTAGGAAAAGAAAGAGTTCTTTCCTAATAACTCCAATACTCAGGATGCTTGGAGTGGTAGTTCCCATCCAACAAAATCACACCCCATTTTTGAACAAACATAGCAGTCACGAAACAGAATCTCCCTGGTGAGAGGCAAGAAACATGTACCACAATTTGTGCATGTGGTGTCAAATTTGCACCAAAAGACGATTGAATGGGGAATCTGCTTTCTGGCCCTACAACCAGATGACACTGCTGTAATCAACAAACATTTACCCACATTTCACGATTCAAATATATAACTCCACTGTGAAATTGATGAATATATGTGATGAGGGTAACAATCAAAACAAGGTCTCAGCGAAAGAAAGAAGTCTTTCCTAATAACTCCAATTATCAGAATGCTCGAAGTAGTGCTTCCCATCCAACAAAATCACACTCAAATGTAGAACGAACATAGCAGGCAGTAAATGGAATCTCCCTGTTGAGAGAAAAGAAACATGTACCACAATTTGTGCCGACATTGATTATTTTTAGTGACCAGTGCAATAAGATTTGTAAAAATAAAAAGCAAATGAAGGAGATACCTAAACAAGAAGATTTATCAAATTCCGAACATTCGATATTCAGTAAAGTGCATGTGGTGTCCAATCTGCACCAAAAGACCATTGAATACAGAATCTGCTTTCTGGCCATACAACCAGATGACCCTGCTGTAAACAACAAACTTTTACCCACTTTTCATGAATCAAATACATTACTCCACTGTGAAATTGACGAATATAACTGATAAAGCTATCAATGAAAGGAAGCACGTAGCAAAAGAAAACAGTATTTCTAATCACTCCAATTGTCAGAACGCTCAGAGTGGTGATTTCCATCCAACATAATCACATTCGATGTTTGAATAAACATAGCAGTCATGAAACGGAATCTCCCTGTTGAGAGAGAAGAAACATTTACCGCAATTTGTGCAGCACATTGATTATTTTTAGTGAACATTGCAATAAGATTTTTAAAAATTTAAAGCAATTGAAGGAGATACGAAAACAAGAATGTTGATCAAATTCCTAACATTTGTTATTCAGTAAAATGCAAGTGGTGTCCAATCTGCACTAAAAACCCATTGAATGGAGAATCTAACAAAAAACATTTACACTCATTTAACAATTCAAATACATTACTCCACTGCAAAACAGACGAATTAAAGTTATAAGGGTAACACTCAAAAGAAGCACCTAGGAAAAGAAAGAGGTCTTTCCTAATAACTCCAATACTCAGCATGCTTGGGGTGCTAGTTCCCATCCAACAAAATCACACTCCATGACTGAATAAACATAGCAGTCATGAAACAGAATCTCCCTGTTGAGAGGCAAGACACATGTACCACAATTTGTGCATGTGGTGTCAAATATGCACCAAAAGACCATTGAAAGGGGAATCTGCTTTCTGGTCATACAACCAGATGACCCTGCTCTAAACAAAAAACATTTAAACACATTTGACGAATCAAATACATTACTCCACAGCGAAACAGATGAATATAAGGTATAAGGGTAATAATCAACAGAAGCACCTAGGAAAAGAAAGAGTTCTTTCCTAATAACTAAAATACTCAGGATGCTTGGAGTGGTAGTTGCCATCCAACAAAATCACACTCGATGTTTGAACCAACATAGCAGTCATGAAACAAAATCTCCCTGTTGAGAGGCAAGAAACATGTACCACAATTTGTGCATGTGGTGTCAAATATGCACCGAAAGACGATTGAATGGGGAATCTGCTTTCTGGCCATACAACCAGGTGACCCTGCTGTAAACAACAAACATTTACCCACATTTAACGATTCAAATACATTACTCCACTGCGAAAAAGATGAATATAAGTTATAAGGCTAACAATCAAAAGAAGCACCTAGGAAAAGAAAGAGTTCTTTCCTAATAACTCCAATACTCAGGATGCTTGGAGTGGTAGTTCCCATCCAACAAAATCACACCCCATTTTTGAACAAACATAGCAGTCACGAAACAGAATCTCCCTGGTGAGAGGCAAGAAACATGTACCACAATTTGTGCATGTGGTGTCAAATATGCACCGAAAGACGATTGAATGGGGAATCTGCTTTCTGGCCATACAACCAGGTGACCCTGCTGTAAACAACAAACATTTACCCACATTTAACGATTCAAATACATTACTCCACTGTGAAAAAGATGAATATAAGTTATAAGGCTAACAATCAAAAGAAGCACCTAGGAAAAGAAAGAGTTCTTTCCTAATAACTCCAATACTCAGGATGCTTGGAGTGGTAGTTCCCATCCAACAAAATCACACCCCATTTTTGAACAAACATAGCAGTCACGAAACAGAATCTCCCTGTTGAGAGGCAAGAAACATGTACCACAATTTGTGCATGTGGTGTCAAATTTGCACCAAAAGACGATTGAATGGGGAATCTGCTTTCTGGCCATACAACCAGATGACACTGCTGTAATCAACAAACATTTACCCACATTTCACGATTCAAATATATTACTCCACTGTGAAATTGATGAATATATGTGATGAGGGTAACAATCAAAACAAGGTCTCAGCGAAAGAAAGAAGTCTTTCCTAATAACTCCAATTGTCAGAAAGCTCGAAGTAGTGCTTCCAATCCAACAAAATCACACTCAAATGTAGAACGAACATAGCAGGCATTAAACGGAATCTCCCTGTTGAGAGAAAAGAAACATGTACCACAATTTGTGCCGACATTGATTATTTTTAGTGACCAGTGCAATAAGATTTGTAAAAATAAAAAGCAAATGAAGGAGATACCTAAACAAGAAGATTTATCAAATTCGGAACATTCGATATCCAGTAAAGTGCATGTGGTGTCCAATCTGCACCAAAAGACCATTGAATAGAGAATCTGCTTTCTGGCCATACAACCAGATGACCCTGCTGTAAACAACAAACTTTTACCCACTTTTAATGAATCAAATACATTACTCCACTGTGAAATTGACGAATATAACTGATAAAGCTATCAATGAAAGGAAGCACGTAGCAAAAGAAAACAGTATTTCTAATCACTCCAATCGTCAGAACGCTCAGAGTGGTGATTTCCATCCAACATAATCACATTCGATGTTTGAATAAACATAGCAGTCATGAAACGGAATCTCCCTGTTGAGAGAGAAGAAACATTTACCACAATTTGTGCAGCACATTGATTATTTTTAGTGAACATTGCAATAAGATTTTTAAAAATTTAAATCAATTGATGGAGATACGAAAACAAGAATGTTGATCAAATTCCTAACATTTGTTATTCAGTAAAATGCAAGTGGCGTCCAATCTGCACTAAAAACCCATTAAATGGAGAATCTGCTTTCTGGCCATACAACCAGATGACCCTGCTGTAAACAACGAACATTTACCCATATTTCACCATACAAATAAATTATTCCACTGTGAAAATGTTAAATATATGTAATAAAAGTATCAATCAAAGGAAGCACCTAGCAAAAGAAAAAGTATTTCTAATAACTCCAATAGACAGAATGCTCGGAGTGGTGATTTCCATCCAACATAATCACACTCAATGATTGAATAAACATAGCAGTCATGAAGCGGAATCTCCCTGTTGAGAGACAAGAAACATGTACCACAATTTGTGCAGCACATTGATTATTTTTAGTGACCATTCCAATAAGATTTTTAAAAATTTAAAGCAATTGAAGGAGATACGAAAACAAGAATAATTATCAAATTCCTAACATTTGTTATTCAGTAAAATGCAAGTGGTGTCCAATCTGCACTAAAAACCCATTGAATGGAGAATCTGCTTTCTGATCATACAACCAGATGACCCTGCTCTAAACAAAAAACATTAACACATTTAACGATTCAAATACATTACTCCACTGCGAAACAGATGAATATAAGTTATAAGGGTAACAATCAATAGAAGCACCTAGCAAAAGAAACAGATCTTTCCTAATAACTCCAATACTCAGGATGCTTGGAGTGGTAGTTCCCATCCAACAAAATCACACTCCATGTTTGAACAAACATAGCAGTCATGAAACAGAATCTCCTTGTTGAGAGGCAAGAAACATGTACCACAATTTGTGCATGTGGTGTCAAATATGCACCAAAAGACGATTGAATGGGGAATCTGCTTTCTGGCCATACAACCAGATGACCCTTCTGTAATCAACAAACCTTTACCCACATTTCATGATTCAAATATATTATTCCACTGTGAAATTAGTGAATATATGTGATGAGGGTAACAATCAAAACAAGGTCTCAGCAAAAGAAAGAAGTCTTTCCTAATAACTCCAATTGTCAGAATGCTCGAAGTGGTGCTTCCCATCCAACAAAATCACACTCAAAAGTAGAACAAACGTGGCAGGCATTAAACGGAATCTCCCTGTTGAGAGGGAAGAAACATTTTCCACAATTTGTGCAGCACATTGATTACTTTTAGTGACCCTTGCAAGAAAATTTTTAAAAATAAAATGCAAATGAAGGAGATACCTCAACAAGAAGATTTATCAAATTCCGAACATTCGTTATTCAGTAAAGTGCAAGTGGTGTCCAATCTGCACCAAAAGACCATTGAATAGAGAATCTGCTTTCTGGCCAAACAACCAGATGACCCTGCTGTAAACAACAAACATCACCCACATTTACGAATCAAATACATTACTCCAATGCGAAATTGACGAATATAAATGATAAAGGTATAATTCAAAGGAAGCACCTACCAAAAGAAAACAGTAATTCTAATAACTCCAATCGTCAGAACGCTCGGAGTGGTGATTTCCATCCAACATAATCACACTCGATGATTGAATAAACATAGCACTCATGAAACAGGATCTCGCTGTTGAGAGAGACGAAACATGTACCACAATTTGCGCAGCAGATTGATGATATTTAGTGACCATTGCAATAAAATTTTTAAAAATTTAAAGCAATTGAAGGAGATACGAGAACAAGAATAATTATCAAATTCCTATCATTTGTTATTCGGTAAAATGCAAGTGGTGTCCAATCTGCACTAAAATCCCATTCAATGGAGAATTTGCTTTCTGTTCACACAAGCAGATGAACCTGCTCTAAACAGAAAACATTTACACACATTTAACGATTCAAATACATTACTCCACTGCGAAACACATGAATATAAGTTATAAGGGTAAAAATCAAAAGAACCACCTAGGAAAAGAAAGAGGTCTTTCCTAATAACTCCAATACTCAGGATGCTTGTAGTGGTAGTTCCCATCCAACAAAATCGCACTCCATGTTTGAACAAACATAGCAGTAATGAAACAGAATCTCCCTGTTGAGAGGCAAGAAACATGTACCACAATTTGTGCATGTGGTGTCAAATATGCACCAAAAGACGATTGAATGGGGAATTTTCCTTCTGGCCATACAACCAGATGACCTTGCTGTAATCAACAATCATTTACCCACATTTCACGATTCAAATATATTATTCCACTGTGAAATTGATGAATATATGTGATGAGGGTAACAATCAAAACAAGGACTCAGCAAAAGAAAGAAGTCTTTCCTAACAACTCCAATTGTCAGAATGCTCGAAGTGGTGCTTCCCATCCAACAAAATCACACTCAAAGGTAGAACAAACATAGCAGTCATTAAACGGAATCTCCCTGTTGAGAGGGAAGAAACATGTTCCACAAATTCTGCAGCACATTGATTACTTTTAGTGACACTTGCAAGAAAATTTTTAAAAATAAAATGCAAATGAAGGAGATACCTAAACAACATGATTTATCAAATTCCGAACATTTGTTATTCAGTAAAGTGCATGTGATGTCCAATCTGCACCAAAAGACCATTGAATAGAGAATCTGGTTTCTGGCCATACAACCAGATGACCCTGCTGTAAACAACAAACATTACCCACATTTCACGAATCAAATACATTACTCCACTGTGAAATAGAAGAATATAAGTGATAAAGGTATCAATCAAAGGAAGCACCTAGCAAAAGAAAACAGCATATCTAATAACTCCAATCGTCAGAACGCTCGGAGTGGTGATTTCCATCCAACATAATCACACTCGATGTTTTAATAAACATAGCAGTCATGAAACGGAAACTCCCTGTTATGAGAGAAGAAACATGTACCACAATTTGTGCAGTACATTGATTATTCTTAGTGACCATTGCAATTAGATTTTTAAAAATTTAAAGCAATTGAAGGAGATACGAAAACAAGAATAATTATCAAAATCCTAACATATGTTATTCAGTAAAATGCAAGTGGTGTCCAATCTGCACCAAAAATCCATTGAATGGAGAATCTGCTTTCTGGTCATACAACCAGATGACCATGCTCTAAACAAAAAACATTTACACACATTTAACGATTCAAATACATTACTCCACTGCGAAACAGATGAATATAAGTTATAAGGGTAAAAATCAAAACAAGCACCTAGGAAAAGAAGGAGGTTTTTCCCAATAACTCCTATACTCAGGATGCTTGGAGTGGTAGTTCCCATCCAACAAAATCACACTCCATGTTTGAACAAACATAGCAGTTATGAAACAGAATCTCCCTGTTGAGAGGCAAGAAACATGTACCACAATTTGTGCATGTGGTGTCAAATATGCACCAAAAGACGATTGAATGGGGAATTTTCCTTCTGGCCATACAACCAGATGACCTTGCTGTAATCAACAATCATTTACCCACATTTCACGATTCAAATATATTATTCCACTGTGAAATTGATGAATATATGTGATGAGGGTAACAATCAAAACAAGGACTCAGCAAAAGAAAGAAGTCTTTCCTAACAACTCCAATTGTCAGAATGCTCGAAGTGGTGCTTCCCATCCAACAAAATCACACTCAAAGGTAGAACAAACATAGCAGTCATTAAACGGAATCTCCCTGTTGAGAGGGAAGAAACATGTTCCACAAATTCTGCAGCACATTGATTACTTTTAGTGACTCTTGCAAGAAAATTTTTAAAAATAAAATGCAAATGAAGGAGATACCTAAACAAGAAGATTTATCAAATTCCGAACATTTGTTATTCAGTAAAGTGCATGTGATGTCCAATCTGCACCAAAAGACCATTGAATAGAGAATCTGGTTTCTGGCCATACAACCAGATGACCCTGCTGTAAACAACAAACATTACCCACATTTCACGAATCAAATACATTACTCCACTGTGAAATTGAAGAATATAAGTGATAAAAGTATCAATCAAAGGAAGCACCTAGCAAAAGAAAACAGTATTTCTAATAACTCCAATCGTCAGAACGCTCGGAGTGGTGATTTCCATCCAACATAATCACACTTGATGTTTGAATAAACATAGCAGTCATGAAACGGAAACTCCCTGTTATGAGAGAAGAAACATGTACCACAATTTGTGCAGTACATTGATTATTCTTAGTGACCATTGCAATTAGATTTTTAAAAATTTAAAGCAATTGAAGGAGATATGGAAAAAAGAATAATTATCAAAATCCTAACACATGTTATTGAGTAAAATGCAAGTGGTGTCCAATCTGCACCAAAAATCCATTGAATGGAGAATCTGCTTTCTGGTCATACAACCAGATGACCCTGCTGTAAACAACAAACATTTACCCACATTTCACGAATCAAATACATTACTCCACTGTGAAATTGACGAATATAAGTGATAAAGGTATCAATCAAAGGAAGCACCTAGCAAAAGAAAACAGTATTTCTAATAACTCCAATCGTCAGAACGCTCGGAGTGGTGATTTCCATCCAACATAAACACACTTGATGTTTGAATAAACATAGCAGTCATGAAATGGAATCTCCCTGTTGAGAGAGAAGAAACATGTACCACAATTTGTGCAGCACATTGACTATTTTTTGTGACCATTGCAATAAGATTTTTAAAAATTTAAAGCAATTGAAGGAGATACGAAAACAAGAATAATTATCAAATTCCTAACATTTGTTATTCAGTAAAATGCAAGTGGTGTCCAATCTGCACTAAAAACCCATTCAATGGAGAATCTGCTTTCTGGTCATACAACCAGATGACCCTGCTCTAAACAAAAAACATTTACACACATTTAACAATTCAAATACATTACTCCACTATGAAACCATTGAATATAACTTATAAGGGTAACAATCAAAAGAACTACCTAGGAAAAGAAAGAGATCTTTCCTAATAATTCCAATACTCAGGATGCTTGGAGTGGTAGTTCCCATCAAAGAAAATCACACTCCATGTTTGAACAAACATAGCAGTCATGAAACAGAATCTCCCTGTTGAGAGGCAAGAAACATGTACCACAATTTGTGCATGTGGTGTCAAATATGCACCAAAAGACGATTGAATGGGGACTCTGCTTTCTGGCCATACAACCAGATGACCCTGCTGTAATCAACAAATATTTACCCACATTTCACGATTCAAATATATTATTCCACTGTAAAATTGATGAATATATGTGATGGGGATAACAATCAAAACAAGGACTCAGCAATAGAAAGAAGTAATTGCTATTAACTCCAATTGTCAAAATGCTCAAAGCAGTGCTTCCCATCTAACAAAATCACACTGAAAAGTAGAACAAACATAGCAGCCATTAAACAGAATTTCAGTGTTGAGATGGAAGAAACATGTTCCACAATTTGTGCAGCACATCGATTATTTTTAGTGACCATTGCAATAAAATTTAGAAAATAAAAAGCAAATTAACGAGATACCTAAACAAGAAGATTTATCAAATTCCGAACATTAGTTATTCAGTAAAGTGCATGTGATGTCCAATCTGCACCAAAAACCCATTCAATGGAGAATCTGCTTTCTGGTCATACAACCAGATGACCCTGCTCTAAACAAAAAACCTTTACACACATTTAACAATTCAAATACATTACTCCACTACGAAACAGATGAATATAAGTTATAAGGGTAACAATCAAAAGAACCACCTAGGAAAAGAAAGAGATCTTTCCTAATAATTCCAATACTCAGGATGCTTGGAGTGGTAGTTCCCATCCAAAAAAATCACACTCCATATTTGAACAAACATAGCAGTCATGAAACAGAATCTCCCTGTTGAGAGGCAAGAAACATGTACCACAATTTGTGCATGTGGTGTCAAATATGCACCAAAAGACGATTGAATGGGGAATCTGCTTTCTGGCCATACAACCAGAAGACCTTGCTGTAATCAACAAATATTTACCCACATTTCACGATTCACATATATTATTCCACTGTGAAATTGATGAATATATGTGATGGGGATAACAATCAAAACAAGGACTCAGCAATAGAAAGAAGTAATTGCTATTAACTCCAATTGTCAGAATGCTCGAAGCAGTGCTTCCCATCTAACAAAATCACACTGAAAAGTAGAACAAACATAGCAGGCATTAAACAGAATTTCAGTGTTGAGATGGAAGAAACATGTTCCACAATTTGTGCAGCACATTGATTATTTTTAGTGACCATTGCAATAAAATTTAGAAAATAAAAAGCAAATTAACGAGATACCTAAACAAGAAGATTTATCAAATTCCGAACGTTAGTTATTCAGTAAAGTCCATGTGATGTCCAATCTGCACGAAAAACCCATTCAATGGAGAATCTGCTTTCTGGTCATACAACCAGATGACCCTGCTCTAAACAAAAAACATTTACACACATTTAACAATTCAAATACATTACTCCACTACGAAACAGATGAATATAAGTTATAAGGGTAACAATCAAAAGAACCACCTAGGAAAAGAAAGAGATCTTTCCTAATAATTCCAATACTCAGGATGCTTGGAGTGGTAGTTCCCATCCAAAAAAATCACACTCCATGTTTGAACAAACATAGCAGTCATGAAACAGGATCTCCCTGTTGAGAGGCAAGAAACATGTACCACAATTTGTGCATGTGGTGTCAAATATGCATCAAAAGACGATTGAATGGGGAATCTGCTTTCTGGCCATACAACCCGATGACCTTGCTGTAATCAACAATCATTTACCCACATTTCACGATTCACATATATTATTCCACTGTGTAATTGATGAATATATGTGATGAGGGTAACAATCAAAACTAGGACTCAGCAAAAGAAAGAAGTCTTTCCTAATAACTCCAATTGTCAGAATGCTCGGATTAGTGCTTCCATCCAACAAAATTACACTCGAAAGTAGAACATAGCAGGCAGTAAACGGAATCTCCCTGTTGAGAGGGAAGAAACATGTACCACAATTTGTGCAGCTCATTTATTATTTTTAGTGACGATTGCAATAATATTTTTAAAAATATAAAGCAAATCAAGGAGATACCTCAACAAGAAGATTTATCAAATTCCGAACATTTGTTATTCAGTAAAGTGCATGTGGTGTGCAATCTGCACCAAAAGACCATTCAATAGAGAATCTGCTTTCTGGCCATACAACCAGATGACCCTGCTGTCAACAACAAACATTTACCCACATTTCACGTATCAAATATATTATTCCACTGTGAAACTGATGTATATATGTGATGAGGGTAACAATCAAAACTAGGACTCAGCAAAAGAAGATGTCTTTCCTAATAATTCAAATTGTCAGAATGCTCGGAGTAGTGCTTCCATTCAACAAAATTACACTCGAAAGTAGAACATAGCAGGCATTAAACGCGATCTCCCTGTTGAGAGGGAAGAAACATGTACCACAATTTGTGCAGCACATTGATTATTTTTAGTGACCATTGCAATAAAATTTTTAAAAATTTAAAGCAATTGACGGAGATACGAAAACAAGAATAATTATCAAATTCCTAACATTTGTTATTCAGTAATATGCAAGTGGTGTCCAATCTGCACTAAAATCCCATTCAATGGAGAATCTGCTTTCTGGTCATACAACCAGATGACCCTGCTCTAAACAAAAAACATTTACACACTTTTAACGATTCAAATACATTACTCCACTGCGAAACAGATGAATATAAGTTATAAGGGTAAAAATCAAAAGAAGCACCTAGGAAAAGGAGGAGGTCTTTCCCAATAACACCTATACTCAGGATGCTTGGAGTGGTAGTTCCCATCCAACAAAATTACACTCCATGTTTGAACAGACATGTTGTTGTTGTTGTCTTCAGTCCTGAGACTGGTTTGATGCAGCTCTCCATGCTACTCTATTCTGTGCAAGCTGCTTCATCTCCCAGTACCTACTGCAACCTACATCCTTCTGAATCTGCTTAGTGTAGTCATCTCTCGGTCTCTCTCTACGATTTTTACCATCATGAGTTATTATACTTCCTAAATAGCAAAACTCCTTTACTACTTTAAGTGTCTCATTTCCTAATCTAATTCCCTCAGCATCACCCAATTTAATTTGACTACATTCCATTATCCTCGTTTTGCTTTTGTTAATTTTCATCCTATATCCTCCTTTCAAGACACTGTCCATTCCGTTCAACTGCTCTTCCAAGTCCTTTGCCGTCTCTGACAGAATTACAATGTCATCGGCGAACCTCAAAGATTTTACTTCGTCTCCATGAATTTTAATACCTACTCCAAATTTTTCTTTTGTTTCCTTTACTGCTTGCTCAATATACAGATTGAATAACATCGGGGAGAGGCTACAACCCTGTCTCACTCCTTTCCCAACCACTGCTTCCCTTTCATGCCCCTCGACTCTTATTACTGCCATCTGGTTTCTGTACAAATTATAAATAGCCTTTCGCTCCCTGTATTTTACCCCTGCCACCTTTAGAATTTGAAAAAGAGTATTCCAGTCAACATTGTCAAAAGCTTTCTCTAAGTCTACAAATGCTAGAAATGTAGGTTTGCCTTTTCTTAATCTTTCTTCTAAGATAAGTCGTAAGGTCAGTATTGCCTCACGTGTTCCAACATTTCGACGGAATCCAAACTCATCTTCCCCGAGGTCTGCATCTACCAGTTTTTCCATTCGTCTGTAAAGAATTCGTGTTAGTATTTTGCAGCCGTGGCTTATTAAACTGATAGTTCGGTAATTTTCACATCTGTCAGCACCTGCTTTCTTTGGGATTGGAATTATTATATTCTTCTTGAAGTCTGAGGGTATTTCGCCTGTCTCATACATCTTGCTCACCAGCTGGTAGAGTTTTGTCATTACTGGCTCTCCCAAGGCCGTCAGTAGTTCTAATGGAATGTTGTCTACTCCGGGGACCTTGTTTCAACTCAGGTCTTTCAGTGCTCTGTCAAACTCTTCACACAGTATCGTATCTCCCATTTCGTCTTCATCTACATCCTCTTCTATTTCCATAATATTGTCCTCAAGTACATCGCCCTTGTATAAACCTTCTATATACTCCTTCCACCTTTCTGCCTTCCCTTCTTTGCTTAGAACTGGGCTGCCATCTGAGCTCTTGATATTCATACACGTGATTCTCTTCCCTCCAAAGGTCTCTTTAATTTTCCTGTAGGCAGTATCTATCTTACCCCTAGTGAGATAAGCTTCTACATCGTTACATTTGTCCTCTAGCCATCCCTGTTTAGCCATTTTGCACTTCCTGTCGATCTCATTTTTGAGACGTTTGTATTCCTTTTTGCCTGCTTCATTTACTGCATTTTTATATTTTCTCCTTTCATCAATTAAATTCAATATTTCTTCTGTTACCAAAGGCTTTCTAGCAGCCCTCGTCTTTGTACCTACTTTATCCTCTGCTGCCTTCACTACTACATCCCTCAGAGCTACCCATTCTTCTTCTACTGTATTTCTTTCCCCTATTCCTGTCAATTGTTCCCTTATGGTCTCTCTGAAACTCTGTACAACCTCTGGTTCTTTCAGTTTATCCAGGTCCCATCTCCTTAATTTCCCACATTTTTGCAGTTTCTTCAGTTTTAATCTACAGGTCATAACCAATAGATTGTGGTCAGAGTCCACATCTGCCCCTGGAAATGTCTTACAACTTAAAACCTGGTTCCTAAATCTCTGTCTTACCATTATATAATCTATCTGATACCTTTTAGTATCTCCAGGGTTCTTCCACGTATACAACCTTCTTTCATGATTCTTAAACCAAGTGTTAGCTATGATTAAGTTGTGCTCTGTGCAAAATTCTACTAGGCGGCTTCCTCTTTCATTTCTTAGCCCCAATCCATATTCACCTACTATGTTTCCTTCTCTCCCTTTTCCTACACTCGAATTCCAGTCACCCATTACTATTAAATTTTCGTCTCCCTTCACTATCTGAATAATTTCTTTTATTTCATCGTACATTTCTTCAATTTCTTCATCATCTGCAGAGCTAGTTGGCATATAAACTTGTACTACTGTAGTAGGTGTGGGCTTCGTATCTATCTTGGCCACAATAATGCGTTCACTATGCTGTTTGTAGTAGCTTACCCGCATTCCTATTTTCCTATTCATTATTAAGCCTACTCCTGCATTACCCCTATTTGATTTTGTGTTTATAACCCTGTAGTCACCTGAGCAGAAGTCTTGTTCCTCCTGCCACCGGACTTCACTAATTCCCACTATATCTAACTTTAACCTATCCATTTCCCTTTTTAAATTTTCTAACCTACCTGCCCGATTAAGGGATCTGACATTCCACGCTCCGATCCGTAGGACGCCAGTTTTCTTTCTCCTGATAACGACATCCTCCTGAGTAGTCCCCGCCCGGAGATCCGAATGGTGGACTATTTTACCTCCGGAATATTTTACCCAAGAGGATGCCATCATCATTTAATCATACAGTAAAGCTGCATGTCCTCGGGAAAAATTACGGCTGTAGTTTCCCCTTGCTTTCAGCCGTTTGCAGTACCAGTACAGCAAGGCCGATCTGGATAATGTTGCAAAGCCAGATCAGTCAATCATCCAGACTGTTGCCCCTGCAACTACTGAAAAGGCTGCTGCCCCTCTTCAGGAACCACACGTTTGTCTGGCCTAACAGATACCCCTCCGTTGTGGTTGCACCTACGGTACGGCCATCTGTATCGCTGAAACACGCAAGCCTCCCCACCAACGGCAAGGTCCATGGTTCATGGGGGGAGCACACATAGCAGTCATGAAACAGAATCTCCCTGTTGAGAGGCAAGAAACATGTACCACAATCTGTGCATGTGGTGTCAAATATGCACCAAAAGAAGATTGAATGGGGAATCTGCTTTCTGGCCATACAACCAGATGACCCTGTTGTAATTAACAAACATTTACAAACATTTCACGATTCAAATATATTATTCCACTGAGAAATTGATGAATATATGTGATGAGGGTAACAATCAAAACTAGGACTCAGCAAAAGAAAGAAGTCTTTCCTAATAACTCCAATTGTCAGAATGCTCGAAGTGGTGCTTCCCATCCAACAAAATCACACTCAAAAGTAGAACAAACATGGCAGGCATTAAACGGAATCTCCCTGTTGAGAGGGAAGAAACATGTTCCACAATTTGTGCAGCACATTGATTACTTTTAGTGACCCTTGCAAGAAAATTTTTAAAAATAAAATGCAAATAAAGGTGATCCCTAAACAAGAAGATTTATCAAATTCCGAACATTCGTTATTCAGTAATGTGCATGTGGTGTCCAATCTGCATCAAAAGACCATTGAATAGAGAATCTGCTTTCTAGCCATACAACCAGATGACCCTGCTGTAAACAACAAACATTTACCAACATTTCACAAATCAAATACATTACTCCACTGTGAAATTGACGAATATAAGTGATTAAGGTATCAATCAAAGGAAGCACCTAGCAAAAGAAAACAGTATTTCTAATAACTCCAATCGTCAAAACGCTCGGAGTGGTGATTTCCATCCAACATAATCACACTTGATGTTTGAATAAACATAGCAGTCATGAAACGGAATCTCACTGTTGAGAGAGAAGAAACATGTACCACAATTTGTGCAGCACATTGATTATTGTTAGTGACCATTGCAATAAGATTTTTAAAAATTTAAAGCAATTGAAGGAGATACGAAAACAAGAATAATTATCAAATTCCTAACATTTGTTATACAGTAAAATGCAAGTGGTGTCCAATCTGCACTAAAAACCCATTCAATGGAGAATCTGCTTTCTGGTCATACAACCAGATGACCCTGCTCTAAACAAAAAACATTTACACACATTTAACGATTCAAAAACATTACTCCACTGCTAAACAGACGAATATAAGTTATAAGGGTAAAATCAAAAGAAGCACCTACGAAAAGAAAGAGGTCTTTCCCAATAACACCTATACTCACGTTGCTTGGAGAGGTAGTTCCCATCCAACAAAATCACACTCCATGTTTGAACAAACATAGCAGTCATGAAACAGAATCTCCTTGTTGAGAGGCAAGAAACATGTACCACAATTTGTGCATGTGGTGTCAAATATGCACCAAAAGACGATTGAATGGGGAATCTGCTTTCTGGCCATACAACCAGATGACCCTTCTGTAATCAACAAACCTTTACCCATATTTCACGAGTCAAATATATTATTCCACTGTGAAATTGATGAATATATGTGATGAGGGTAACAATCAAAACTAGGACTCAGCAAAAGAAAGAAGTCTTTCCTAATAACTCCAATTGTCAGAATGCTCGAAGTGGTGCTTCCCATCCAACAAAATCACACTCAAAAGTAGAACAAACATGGCAGGCATTAAACGGAATCTCCCTGTTGAGAGGGAAGAAACATGTTCCACAATTTGTGCAGCACATTGATTACTTTTAGTGACCCTTGCAAGAAAATTTTTAAAAATAAAATGCAAATGAAGGTGAACCCTAAACAAGAAGATTTATCAAATTCCGAACATACGTTATTCAGTAAAGTGCATGTGGTGTCCAATCTGCACCAAAAGACCATAGAATAGAGAATCTGCTTTCTGGCCATACAACCAGATGACCATGCTGTAAACAACAAACATATACCCACATTTCACGAATCAAATACATTACTCCACTGTGAAATTGACGAATATAAGTGATAAACGTATCAATCAAAGGAAGCACCTAGCAAAAGAAAACAGTATTTCTAATAACCCCAATCGTCAGAACGCTCGTAATGGTGATTTCCATCCAACATAATCACACTTGATGTTTGAATAAACATAGCAGTCATGAAACAGAATCTCCCTGTTGAGAGAGAAGAAACATGTACAACAATTTGTGCAGCACATTGATTATTTTTAGTGACCATTGCAATAAGATTTTTAAAAATATAAAACAATTGCAGGAGATACGAAAACAAGAATAATTATCAAATTCCTAACATTTGTTATTCAGTAAAATGCAAGTGGTGTCCAATCTGCACTAAAAACCCATTCATTGGAGAATCTGCTTTCTGGTCATACAACCAGATGACCCTGCTCAAAACAAAAAACATTTTCACACATTAACGATTCAAATACATTACTCCACTTGCGAAACAGATGAATATAAGTTATAAGGGTAAAAATCAAAACAAGCACCTAGGAAAAGAAGGAGGTCTTTCCCAATAACTCCTATACTCAGGATGCTTGGAGTGGTGGTTCCCATCCAACAAAATCACACTCCATGTTTGAACAAACATAGCAGTCACAAAACAGAATCTCCCTGTTGAGAGGCAAGAAACATGTACCACAATTTGTGCATGTGGTGTCAAATATGCACCAAATGACGATTGAATGGGAATCTGCTTTCTGGCCATACAAGCAGATGACCCAGCTGTAATCAACAAATATTTACCAACATTTCACGATTCAAATATATTATTCCACTGTGAAATTGATGAATATATGTGATGAGGGTAACAATCAAAACAAGGACTCAGCAAAAGAAAGAAGTCTTTCCTAATAACTCCAATTGTCAGAATGCTCGAAGTGGTGCTTCCTATCCAACAAAATCACACTCAAAAGTAGAACAAACATAGCAGGCATTAAACGGAATCTCCCTGTTGAGAGGGCAGAAACATGTTCCACAATTTGTGCAGCACATTGATTACTTTTAGTGACCCTTGCAAGAAAATTTTTAAAAATAAAATGCAATTGAAGGAGATACCTCAACAAGAAGATTTATCAAATTCCGAACATTTGTTATTCAGTAAAGTGCAAGTGGTGTCCAATCTGCACCAAAAGACCATTGAATAGAGAATCTGCTTTCTGGCCATACAACCAGATGACCCTGCTGTAAACAACAAACATTACCAACATTTACGTATCAAATACATTACTCCACTGCGAAATTGACGAATATAAATGATAAAGGTATCAATCAAAGGAAGCACCTAGCAAAAGAAAACAGCATATCTAATAACTCCAATCGTCAGAACGCTCGGAGTGGTGATTTCCATCCAACATAATCACACTCGATGTTTGAATAAACATAGCATACATGAAACGGAATCTCCCTGTTGAGAGAGAAGAAACATGTACCACAATTTGTGCAGTACATTGATTATTCTTAGTGACCATTGCAATTAGATTTTTAAAAATTTAAAGCAATTGAAGGAGATACGAAAACAAGAATAATTATCAAAATCCTAACATATGTTATTCAGTAAAATGCAAGTGGTGTCCAATCTGCACCAAAAATCCATTGAATGGAGAATCTGCTTTCTGGTCATACAACCAGATGACCCTGCTCTAAACAAAAAACATTTACACACATCTAACAATTCTAATACATTACTCCACTACGAAACAGATGAATATAAGTTATAAGGGTAACAATCAAAAGAACCACCTAGGAAAAGAAAGAGATCTTTCCTAATAATTCCAATACTCAGGATGCTTGGAGTGGTAGTTCCCATCCAAAAAAATCACACTCCATGTTTGAACAAACATAGCAGTCATGAAACAGGATCTCCCTGTTGAGAGGCAAGAAACATGTACCACAATTTGTGCATGTGGTGTCAAATATGCACCAAAAGACGATTGAATGGGGAATCTGCTTTCTGGCCATACAACCACATGACCTTGCTGTAATCAACAATCATTTACCCACATTTCACGATTCACATATATTATTCCACTGTGAAATTGATGAATATATGTGATGAGGGTAACAATCAAAACTAGGACTCAGCAAAAGAAAGAAGTCTTTCCTAATAACTCCAATTGTCAGAATGCTCGGATTAGTGCTTCCATCCAACAAAATTACACTCGAAAGTAGAACATAGCAGGCAGTAAACGGAATCTCTCTGTTGAGAGGGAAGAAACATGTACCACAATTTGTGCAGCTCATTTATTATTTTTAGTGACGATTGCAATAATATTTTTAAAAATATAAAGCAAATCAAGGAGATACCTCAACAAGAAGATTTATCAAATTCCGAACATTTGTTATTCAGTAAACTGCATGTGGTGTGCAATCTGCACCAAAAGACCATTCAATAGAGAATCTGCTTTCTGGCCATACAACCAGATGACCCTGCTGTCAACAACAAACATTTACCCACATTTCACGTATCAAATATATTATTCCACTGTGAAACTGATGTATATATGTGATGAGGGTAACAATCAAAACTAGGACACAGCAAAAGAAAGATGTCTTTCCTAATAATTCAAATTGTCAGAATGCTCGGAGTAGTGCTTCCATTCAACAAAATTACACTCGAAAGTAGAACATAGCAGGCATTAAACGGGATCTCCCTGTTGAGAGGGAAGAAACATGTATCACAATTTGTGCAGCACATTGATTATTTTTAGTGACCATTGCAATAAGATTTTTAAAAATTTAAAGCAATTGAAGGAGATACGAAAACAAGAATAATTATCAAATTCCTAACATTTGTTATTCAGTAAAATGCAAGTGGTGTCCAATCTGCACTAAAAACCCATTCAATGGAGAATCTGCTTTCTGGTCATACAACCAGATGACCCTGCTCTAAACAAAAAACATTTACACACATTTAACGATTCAAATACATTACTCCACTGCGAAACAGATGAATATAAGTTATAAGGGTAAAAATCAAAAGAAGCACCTAGGAAAAGGAGGAGGTCTTTCCCAATAACACCTATACTCAGGATGCTTGGAGTGGTAGTCCCCATCCAACAAAATCACACTCCATGTTTAAACAAACATGTTGTTGTTGTTGTCTTCAGTCCTGAGACTGGTTTGATGCAGCTCTCCATGCTACTCTATCCTGTGCAAGCTGCTTCATCTCCCAGTACCTACTGCAACCTACATCCTTCTGAATCTGCTTAGTGTAGTCATCTCTCGGTCTCCCTCTACGATTTTTACCCTCCATGCTGCCCTACAATGCTAAATTTGTGATCCCTTGATGCCTCAAAACATGTCCTACCAACCGATCCCTTCTTCTAGTCAAGTTGTGCCACAAACTTCTCTTCTCCCCAATCCTATTCAATACCTCCTCATTAGTTACGTGATCTATCCACCTTATCTTCAGTATTCTTCTGTAGCACCACATTTCGAAAGCTTCTATTCTCTTCTTGTCCACACTAGTTATCGTCCATGTTTCACTTCCATACATGGCTACACTCCAAACAAATACTTTCAGAAACGACTTCCTGATACATAAATCTATATTCGATGTTAACAAATTTCTCTTCTTCAGAAACGCTTTCCTTGCCATTGCCAGTCTACATTTTATATCCTCTCTACTTCGACCATCATCAGTTATTTTACTTCCTAAATAGCAAAACTCCTTTACTACTTTAAGTGTCTCATTTCCTAATCTAATTCCCTCAGCATCACCCGATTTAATTTGACTACATTCCATTATCCTCGTTTTGCTTTTGTTAATTTTCATCTTATATCCTCCTTTCAAGACACTGTCCATTCCGTTCAACTGCTCTTCCAAGTCCTTTGCCGTCTCTGACAGAATTACAATGTCATCGGCGAACCTCAAAGTATTTACTTCGTCTCCATGAATTTTAATACCTACTCCAAATTTTTCTTTTGTTTCCTTTACTGCTTGCTCAATATACAGATTGAATAACATCGGGGAGAGGCTACAACCCTGTCTCACTCCTTTCCCAACCACTGCTTCCCTTTCATGCCCCTCGACTCTTATTACTGCCATCTGGTTTCTGTACAAATTACAAATAGCCTTTCGCTCCCTGTATTTTACCCCTGCCACCTTTAGAATTTGAAAAAGAGTATTCCAGTCAACATTGTCAAAAGCTTTCTCTAAGTCTACAAATGCTAGAAATGTAGGTTTGCCTTTTCTTAATCTTTCTTCTAAGATAAGTCATAAGGTCAGTATTGCCTCACGTGTTCCAACATTTCGGTGGAATCCAAACTCATCTTCCCCGAGGTCTGCATCTACCAGTTTTTCCATTCGTCTGTAAAGAATTCGCGTTAGTATTTTGCAGCCGTGGCTTATTAAACTGATAGTTCGGTAATTTTCACATCTGTCAGCACCTGCTTTCTTTGGGATTGGAATTATTATATTCTTTTTGAAGTCTGAGGGTATTTAGCCTGTCTCATACATCTTGCTCACCAGCTGGTAGAGTTTTGTCATGACTGGCTCTCCCAAGGCCGTCAGTAGTTCTAATGGAATGTTGTCTACTCCGGGGGCCTTGTTTCAACTCAGGTCTTTCAGTGCTCTGTCAAACTCTTCACGCAGTATCGTATCTCCCATTTCGTCTTCATCTACATCCTCTTCTATTTCCATAATATTGTCCTCAAGTACATCGCCCTTGTATAAACCTTCTATATACTCCTTCCACCTTTCTGCCTTCCCTTCTTTGCTTAGAACTGGGCTGCCATCTGAGCTCTTGATATTCATACACGTGAATCTCTTCCCTGCAAAGGTCTCTTTAATTTTCCTCTAGGCAGTATCTATCTTATGCCTAGTGAGATAAGCATCTACATCGTTACATTTGTCCTCTAGCCATCCCTGTTTAGCCATTTTGCACTTCCTGTCGATCTCATTTTTGAGACGTTTGTATTCCTTTTTGCCTGCTTCATTTACTGCATTTTTATATTTTCTACTTTCATCAATTAAATTCAATATTTCTTCTGTTACCCAAGGATTTCTAGCAGCCCTCGTCTTTGTACCTACTTTATCCTCTGCTGCCTTCACTACTACATCCCTCAGAGCTACCCATTCTTCTTCTACTGTATTTCTTTCCCCTATTCCTGTCAATTGTTCCCTTATGCTCTCTCTGAAACTCTGTACAACCTCTGGTTCTTTCAGTTTATCCAGGTCCCATCTCCTTAATTTCCCACATTTTTGCAGTTTCTTCAGTTTTAATCTACAGGTCATAACCAATAGATTGTGGTCAGAGTCCACATCTGCCCCTGGAAATGTCTTACAACTTAAAACCTGGTTCCTAAATCTCTGTCTTACCATTATATAATCTATCTGATACCTTTTAGTATCTCCAGGGTTCTTCCACGTATACAACCTTCTTTCATGATTCTTAAACCAAGTGTTAGCTATGATTAAGTTGTGCTCTGTGCAAAATTCTACTAGGCGGCTTCCTCTTTCATTTCTTAGCCCCAATCCATATTCACCTACTATGTTTCCTTCTCTCCCTTTTCCTACACTCGAATTCCAGTCACCCATTACTATTAAATTTTCGTCTCCCTTCACTATCTGAATAATTTCTTTTATTTCATCGTACATTTCTTCAATTTCTTCATCATCTGCAGAGCTAGTTGGCATATAAACTTGTACTACTGTAGTAGGTGTGGGCTTCGTATCTATCTTGGCCACAATAATGCGTTCACTATGCTGTTTGTAGTAGCTTACCCGCATTCCTATTTTCCTATTCATTATTAAACCTACTCCTGCATTACCCCTATTTGATTTTGTGTTTATAACCCTGTAGTCACCTGACCAGAAGTCTTGTTCCTCCTGCCACCGGACTTCACTAATTCCCACTATATCTAACTTTAACCTATCCATTTCCCTTTTTAAATTTTCTAACCTACCTGCCCGATTAAGGGATCTGACATTCCACGCTCCGATCCGTAGGACGCCAGTTTTCTTTCTCCTGATAACGACATCCTCCTGAGTAGTCCCCGCCCGGAGATCCGAATGGTGGACTATTTTACCTCCGGAATATTTTACCCAAGAGGATGCCATCATCATTTAATCATACAGTAAAGCTGCATGTCCTCGGGAAAAATTACGGCTGTAGTTTCCCCTTGCTTTCAGCCGTTTGCAGTACCAGCACAGCAAGGCCGATCTGGATAATGTTGCAAAGCCAGATCAGTCAATCATCCAGACTGTTGCCCCTGCAACTACTGAAAAGGCTGCTGCCCCTCTTCAGGAACCACACGTTTGTCTGGCCTAACAGATACCCCTCCGTTGTGGTTGCACCTACGGTACGGCCATCTGTATCGCTGAAACACGCAAGCCTCCCCACCAACGGCAAGGTCCATGGTTCATGGGGGGAGCACACATAGCAGTCATGAAACAGAATCTCCCTGTTGAGAGGCAAGAAACATGTACCACAATCTGTGCATGTGGTGTCAAATATGCACCAAAAGAAGATTGAATGGGGAATCTGCTTTCTGGCCATACAACCAGATGACCCTGTTGTAATTAACAAACATTTACAAACATTTCACGATTCAAATATATTATTCCACTGAGAAATTGATGAATATATGTGATGAGGGTAACAATCAAAACAAGGACTCAGCAAAAGAAAGATGTCTTTCCTAATAACTCCAATTGTCAGAATGCTCGGAGTAGTGCTTCCCATCCAACAAAATTACACTCAAAAGTAGAACAAACATAGCAAGCATTAAACAGAATTTCGCTGTTGAGAGGAAAGAAACATGTTCCATAATTTGTGCAGCACATTGATTATATTTAGTGACCATTGCAATAAAATTTTTAAAAATTTAAAGCAATTGAAGGAGATACGAAAACAAGAATAATTATCAAATTCCTAACATTTGTTATTCAGTAAAATGCAAGTGGTGTCCAATCTGCACCAAAAAGCCATTGAATGGATAATCTGCTTTCTGGTCATACAACAAGATGACCCTGCTATAAAAAAAAAAAAAAAAAAAAAAAAAACATTTACACACATTTAACAAATAAAAAACATAACTCCACTGCAAAGCAGATGAATATAAGTTATAAGGGTAACAATCAAAAGAACCACCTAGGAAAAGAAAGATGTCTTTCCTAATAACTCCAATACTCAGGATGCTTGGAGTGGTAGTTCCCATCCAACAAAATCACACTCCATGTTTGAACAAACATAGCAGTCATGAAACAGAATCTCCCAGTTGAGAGGCAAGAAATATGTACCACAATTTGTGCATGTGGTGTCAAATATGCACCAAAAGACGATTGAATGGGGAATCTGATTTCTGGCCATACAACCAGATGACCTTGCTGTAATCAACAATCATTTACCCACATTTCACGATTCAAATATATTATTCCACTGTGAAATTGATGAATATATGTGATGAGGGTAACAATCAAAACAAGGACTCATCAAAAGAAAGATGTCTTTCCTAATAACTACAATTGTCAGAATGCTCGGAGTAGTGCTTCCCATCCAACAAAATCACACTCGAAATTAGAACATAGCAGGCATTAAACGGAATCTCCCTGTTGAGAGGGAAGAAACATGAACCACAATTTGTGCAGCACATTTATTATTTTAGTGACCACTGCAATAATATTTCTAAAAATAAAAAGCAAATGAAGGAGATAACTCAATAAGCAGATTTATCAAATTCTGAACATTCGTTATTCAGTAAAGTGCATGTGGTGTCCAATCTGCACCAAAAGACCACTGAATAGAGAATCTGCTTTCTGGCCATACAACCAGATGACCCTGCTGTAAACAACAAACATTTACCCACATTTCACGAATCAAATACATTACTCCACTGTGAAATCGACGAATATAAGTGATAAAGGTATCAATCAAAGGAAGCACCTAGCAAAAGAAAACAGTATTTCTAATAACTCCAATCGTCACAATGCTCGGAGTGGTGATTTCCATCCAACAAAATCACACTCGATGTTTGAATAAACATAGCAGTCATGAAACGGAATCTCCCTGTTGACAGAGAAGAAAGGTGTACCACAATTTGTGCAGCACATTGATTATTTTTAGTGACCATTGCAATAAGATTTTTAAAAATTTAAAGCAATTGAAGGAGATACGAAAACAAGACTGTCGAATTCTTAACATTTGTTATTCAGTAAAATGCAAGTGGTGTCCAATCTGCACCAAAAACCCATTCAATGGAGATTCTGCTTTCTGGTCATACAACCAGATGACCCTGCTCTAAACAAAAAACATTTACACAAATTTAACGATTCAAATACATTACTCTACTGCGAAAAAGATGAATATAAGTTATAAGGGTAAAAATCAAAAGAAGCACCTAGGAAAAGAAGGAGGTCTTTCCCAATAACTCCTAAACTCAGGATGCTTGGAGTGGTAGTTCCCATCCAACAAAATCACACTCCATGTTTGAACAAACATAGCAAACATGCAACAGAATCTCCCTGTTGAGAGGCAAGAAACATGTACCACAATTTGTGCATGTGGTGTCAAATATGCACCAAAAGACGATTGAATGGGGAATCTGCTTTCTGGCCATACAACCAGATAACCTTTCTGTAATCAACAATCATTTACCCACATTTCACGATTCAAATATATTATTCCACTGCGAAATTGATGAATATATGTGATGAGGGTAACAATCAAAACTAGGACTCAGCAAAAGAAAGATGTCTTTCCTAATAACTCCAATTGTCAGAATGCTCGGAGTAGTGCTTCCATCCAACAAAATTACACTCGAAAGTAGAACATAGCAGGCATTAAACGGAATCTCCCTGTTGAGAGGGAAGAAACATGTACCACAATTTGTGCAGCACATTTATTATTTTCAGTGACCATTGCAATAATATTTTTAAAAATAAAAAACAAATGAAGGCTATACCTAAACTAGAAGATATATCAAATTCCGAACATTCGTTATTCAGTAAAGTGCATGTGGTGTCCAATCTGCACCAAAAGACCATTGAATAGAGAATCTGCTTTCTGGCCATACAACAAGATGACCCTGCTATAAAAAAAAAAAACATTTAACCACATTTCACGAATCAAATACATTACGCCACTGTGAAATTGACGAATATAACTGATAAAGGTATCAATCAATGGAAGCACCTAGCAAAAGAAAAAGAGTATTTCTAATAACTCCAATCGTCAGAACGCTCGGAGTGGTGATTTCCATCCAACATAATCACACTCGATGTTTGATTAAACATAGCAGTCATGAAACGGAATCTCCCTGTTGAGAGAGAAGAAACATTTACCGCAATTTGTGCAGCACATTGATTATTTTTAGTGGCCATTGCAATAAGATTTTTAAAAATTTAAAGCAATTGAAGGAGATATGAAAACAAGAATAATTATCAAATTCCTAACACTTGTTATTCAGTAAAATGCAAGTGGTGTCCAATCTGCACTAAAAACCCATTCAATGGAGAATCTGCTTTCTGGTCATAACACCAAATGACCGTGCTCTAAACAAAAAACATTTACACACATTTAATGATTCACATACATTACTCCACTGCGAAACAGATGAATATAAGTTATAAGGGTAACAATCCAAAGAAGCACCTAGGAAGAGAACGAGGTCTTTCCTAATAACTCGAATACTCAGGATGCTTGGAGTGGTAGTTCCCATCCAACAAAATCACAATCCATGTCTGAACAAACATAGCAGTCATGAAATAGAATCTCCTTGTTGAGAGGCAAGAAACATGTAAGACAATTTGTGCGTGTGGTTTCAAATATGCACCAAAAGACGATTGAATGGGGAATCTGCTTTATGGCCATACAACCAGATGACCCTGCTGTAATCAACAAATATTTAAACACATTTCATTATTCAACTATATTATTCCACTGTAAAATTGATGAATATATGTGATGAGGGTAACAATCAAAACAAGGACTCAGCAAAAGAAAGAAGTCTTTCCTAATAACTCCAATTGTCAGAATGCTCAGAGTAGTGCTTCCATCCAACAAAATTACACTCGAAAGTAGAACATAGCAGGCATTAAACGGAATCTCCCTGTTGAGAGGGAAGAAACATGTACCACAATTTGTGAAGCACATTTATTATTTTTAGTGACCATTGCAATAATATTTTTAAAAATATAAAGCAAATGAAGGAGATACCTCCACAAGAAGATTTATCAAATTCCGAACATTTGTTATTCAGTAAGGTGCATGTGGTGTCCAATCTGCACCAAAAGACCATTGAATAGAGAATCTGCTTTCTGGCCATACAACCAGATGACCCTGCTGTAAACAACAAACATTTACCCACATTTCACTAATAAATACATTACTCCACTGTGAAATTGACGAATATAAGTGATAAAGGTATCAATCAAAGGAAGCACCTAGCAAAAGAAAACAGTATTTCTAATAACTCCAATCGTCAGAACGCTCGGAGTGTGATTTCCATCCAACATAGTCACACTTGATATTTGAATAAACATAGCAGTCATGAAACGGAATCTCCCTGTTGAGAGACAAGAAACATGTACCACAATTTGTGCTGCACATTGATTATTTTTAGTGTCCATTGGAATATTATTCTTAATAATTTAAAGCAATTGAACAGTAAAATGCAAGTGGTGTCCAATCTGCACTAAAAACCCATTCTATGGAGAATCTGCTTTCTGGTCGTACAACCAGATGACCCTGCTCTAAACAAAAAACATTTACACACATTTAACGATTCAAATACATTACTCCACTGCGAAACAGATGAGTATAAGTTATAAGGGTAAAAATCAAAAGAAGCACCTAGGAAAAGGAGGAGGTCTTTACCAATAACTCCTATACTCAGGATGCTTGGAGTGGTAGTTCCAATCCAACAAAATCACACTCCATGTTTGAACAAACATAGCAGTCATGAAACAGAATCTCCCTGTTGAGAGGCAAGAAACATGTACCAAAATTTGTGCATGTGGTTTCAAATATGCACCAAAAGATGATTGAATGGGGAATCTGATTTCTGAAATTTGTGCATGTGGTGTCAAATATGCACTAAAAGACGACTGAATGGGGAATCTGCTTTCTGGCCATACAACCAGATGACACTGCTGAAATCAACAAACATTTACCCACATTTCACGATTCAAATATATTATTCCACTGTGAAATTGATAAATATATGTGATGAGGGTAACAATCAAAACAAGGACTCAGCAAAAGAAAGATGTCTTTCCTAATAACTACAATTGTCAGAATGCTCGGAGTAGTGCTTCCCATCCAACAAAATTACACTCGAAATTAGAACATAGCAGACATTAAACGGAATCTCCCTGTTGAGAGGAAAGAAACATGTACCACAATTTGTGCAGCACATTTATTGTTTTAGTGACCATTGCAATAAGATTTTTAAAAATTTAAAGCAATTGAAGTAGATACGAAAACAAGAATAATTATCAAATTCCTAACATTTGTTATTCAGTAAAATGCAAGTGGTGTCCAATCTGCAGTAAAAACCCATTCAATGGAGAATCTGCTTTCTGGTCATACAACCAGATGACCCTGCTCTAAACAAAAAACATTTACACACATTTAACGATTCAAATACATTACTCCACTGCAAAACAGATGAATATAAGTTCTAAGGGTAACAATCAAAAGAAGCACCTAGGAAAAGAAAGAGGTCTTTCCTAATAACTCCAATGCTCAGGATGCTTGGAGTTGTAGGTCCCATCCAACAAAATCACACTTCATGTTTGAACAAACATAGCAGTCATGAAACAGAATCTCCCTGTTGAGAGGCAAGAAACATGTAAGACAATTTGTGCGTGTGGTTTCAAATATGCACCAAAAGACGATTGAATGGGCAATCTGCTTTATGGCCATACAACCAGATGACCCTGCTGTAATCAACAAATATTTAAACACATTTCATTATTCAACTATATTATTCCACTGTAAAATTGATGAATATATGTGATGAGGGTAACAATCAAAACAAGGACTCAGCAAAAGAAAGAAGTCTTTCCTAATAACTCCAATTGTCAGAATGCTCAGAGTAGTGCTTCCATCCAACAAAATTACACTCGAAAGTAGAACATAGCAGGCATTAAACGGAATCTCCCTGTTGAGAGGGAAGAAACATGTACCACAATTTGTGAAGCACATTTATTATTTTTAGTGACCATTGCAATAATATTTTTAAAAATATAAAGCAAATGAAGGAGATACCTCCACAAGAAGATTTATCAAATTCCGAACATTTGTTATTCAGTAAGGTGCATGTGGTGTCCAATCTGCACCAAAAGACCATTGAATAGAGAATCTGCTTTCTGGCCATACAACCAGATGACCCTGCTGTAAACAACAAACATTTACCCACATTTCACTAATAAATACATTACTCCACTGTGAAATTGACGAATATAAGTGATAAAGGTATCAATCAAAGGAAGCACCTAGCAAAAGAAAACAGTATTTCTAATAACTCCAATCGTCAGAACGCTCGGAGTGTGATTTCCATCCAACATAGTCACACTTGATATTTGAATAAACATAGCAGTCATGAAACGGAATCTCCCTGTTGAGAGACAAGAAACATGTACCACAATTTGTGCTGCACATTGATTATTTTTAGTGTCCATTGGAATATTATTCTTAATAATTTAAAGCAATTGAACAGTAAAATGCAAGTGGTGTCCAATCTGCACTAAAAACCCATTCTATGGAGAATCTGCTTTCTGGTCGTACAACCAGATGACCCTGCTCTAAACAAAAAACATTTACACACATTTAACGATTCAAATACATTACTCCACTGCGAAACAGATGAGTATAAGTTATAAGGGTAAAAATCAAAAGAAGCACCTAGGAAAAGGAGGAGGTCTTTACCAATAACTCCTATACTCAGGATGCTTGGAGTGGTAGTTCCAATCCAACAAAATCACACTCCATGTTTGAACAAACATAGCAGTCATGAAACAGAATCTCCCTGTTGAGAGGCAAGAAACATGTACCAAAATTTGTGCATGTGGTTTCAAATATGCACCAAAAGATGATTGAATGGGGAATCTGATTTCTGAAATTTGTGCATGTGGTGTCAAATATGCACTAAAAGACGACTGAATGGGGAATCTGCTTTCTGGCCATACAACCAGATGACACTGCTGAAATCAACAAACATTTACCCACATTTCACGATTCAAATATATTATTCCACTGTGAAATTGATAAATATATGTGATGAGGGTAACAATCAAAACAAGGACTCAGCAAAAGAAAGATGTCTTTCCTAATAACTACAATTGTCAGAATGCTCGGAGTAGTGCTTCCCATCCAACAAAATTACACTCGAAATTAGAACATAGCAGACATTAAACGGAATCTCCCTGTTGAGAGGAAAGAAACATGTACCACAATTTGTGCAGCACATTTATTGTTTTAGTGACCATTGCAATAAGATTTTTAAAAATTTAAAGCAATTGAAGTAGATACGAAAACAAGAATAATTATCAAATTCCTAACATTTGTTATTCAGTAAAATGCAAGTGGTGTCCAATCTGCAGTAAAAACCCATTCAATGGAGAATCTGCTTTCTGGTCATACAACCAGATGACCCTGCTCTAAACAAAAAACATTTACACACATTTAACGATTCAAATACATTACTCCACTGCAAAACAGATGAATATAAGTTCTAAGGGTAACAATCAAAAGAAGCACCTAGGAAAAGAAAGAGGTCTTTCCTAATAACTCCAATGCTCAGGATGCTTGGAGTTGTAGGTCCCATCCAACAAAATCACACTTCATGTTTGAACAAACATAGCAGTCATGAAACAGAATCTCCCTGTTGAGAGGCAAGAAACATGTAAGACAATTTGTGCGTGTGGTTTCAAATATGCACCAAAAGACGATTGAATGGGCAATCTGCTTTATGGCCATACAACCAGATGACCCTGCTGTAATCAACAAATATTTAAACACATTTCATTATTCAACTATATTATTCCACTGTAAAATTGATGAATATATGTGATGAGGGTAACAATCAAAACAAGGACTCAGCAAAAGAAAGAAGTCTTTCCTAATAACTCCAATTGTCAGAATGCTCAGAGTAGTGCTTCCATCCAACAAAATTACACTCGAAAGTAGAACATAGCAGGCATTAAACGGAATCTCCCTGTTGAGAGGGAAGAAACATGTACCACAATTTGTGAAGCACATTTATTATTTTTAGTGACCATTGCAATAATATTTTTAAAAATATAAAGCAAATGAAGGAGATACCTCCACAAGAAGATTTATCAAATTCCGAACATTTGTTATTCAGTAAGGTGCATGTGGTGTCCAATCTGCACCAAAAGACCATTGAATAGAGAATCTGCTTTCTGGCCATACAACCAGATGACCCTGCTGTAAACAACAAACATTTACCCACATTTCACTAATAAATACATTACTCCACTGTGAAATTGACGAATATAAGTGATAAAGGTATCAATCAAAGGAAGCACCTAGCAAAAGAAAACAGTATTTCTAATAACTCCAATCGTCAGAACGCTCGGAGTGTGATTTCCATCCAACATAGTCACACTTGATATTTGAATAAACATAGCAGTCATGAAACGGAATCTCCCTGTTGAGAGACAAGAAACATGTACCACAATTTGTGCTGCACATTGATTATTTTTAGTGTCCATTGGAATATTATTCTTAATAATTTAAAGCAATTGAACAGTAAAATGCAAGTGGTGTCCAATCTGCACTAAAAACCCATTCTATGGAGAATCTGCTTTCTGGTCGTACAACCAGATGACCCTGCTCTAAACAAAAAACATTTACACACATTTAACGATTCAAATACATTACTCCACTGCGAAACAGATGAGTATAAGTTATAAGGGTAAAAATCAAAAGAAGCACCTAGGAAAAGGAGGAGGTCTTTACCAATAACTCCTATACTCAGGATGCTTGGAGTGGTAGTTCCAATCCAACAAAATCACACTCCATGTTTGAACAAACATAGCAGTCATGAAACAGAATCTCCCTGTTGAGAGGCAAGAAACATGTACCAAAATTTGTGCATGTGGTTTCAAATATGCACCAAAAGATGATTGAATGGGGAATCTGATTTCTGAAATTTGTGCATGTGGTGTCAAATATGCACTAAAAGACGACTGAATGGGGAATCTGCTTTCTGGCCATACAACCAGATGACACTGCTGAAATCAACAAACATTTACCCACATTTCACGATTCAAATATATTATTCCACTGTGAAATTGATAAATATATGTGATGAGGGTAACAATCAAAACAAGGACTCAGCAAAAGAAAGATGTCTTTCCTAATAACTACAATTGTCAGAATGCTCGGAGTAGTGCTTCCCATCCAACAAAATTACACTCGAAATTAGAACATAGCAGACATTAAACGGAATCTCCCTGTTGAGAGGAAAGAAACATGTACCACAATTTGTGCAGCACATTTATTGTTTTAGTGACCATTGCAATAAGATTTTTAAAAATTTAAAGCAATTGAAGTAGATACGAAAACAAGAATAATTATCAAATTCCTAACATTTGTTATTCAGTAAAATGCAAGTGGTGTCCAATCTGCAGTAAAAACCCATTCAATGGAGAATCTGCTTTCTGGTCATACAACCAGATGACCCTGCTCTAAACAAAAAACATTTACACACATTTAACGATTCAAATACATTACTCCACTGCAAAACAGATGAATATAAGTTCTAAGGGTAACAATCAAAAGAAGCACCTAGGAAAAGAAAGAGGTCTTTCCTAATAACTCCAATGCTCAGGATGCTTGGAGTTGTAGGTCCCATCCAACAAAATCACACTTCATGTTTGAACAAACATAGCAGTCATGAAACAGAATCTCCCTGTTGAGAGGCAAGAAACATGTACCACAATTTGTGCATGTGGTGTCAAATATGCACCAAAAGACGATTGAATGTAGAATCTGCTTTCTGGCCATACAACCAGATTACCCTGCTGTAATCAACAAACATTTACCCACATTTCACGATTCAAATATATTAATCCACTGTGAAATTGATAAATATATGTGATGAGGGTAACAATCAAAACAAGGACTCAGCAAAAGAAAGATGTCTTTCCTAATAACTACAATTGTCATAATGATCGGAGTAGTGCTTCCCATCCAACAAAATCACACTCGAAATTAGAACATAGCAGGCTTTAAACGGAATCTCCCTGTTGAGAGGGAAGAAACATGTAGCACAATTTGTGCAGCACATTTAATATTTTAGTGACCATTGCAATAAAATTTTTAAAAATAAAAAGCAAATGAAAGAGATACCTAAACAAGAAGATTTATCAAATTCCGAACATTCGTTATTCAGTAAAGTGCATGTGGTGTCCAATCTGCACCAAAAGACCATTGAATAGAGAATCTGTTTTCTGGCCATAAAACCAGATGACCCTGCTGTAAACAACAAACATTTACCCACATTTCACGAATCAAATACATTACTCCACTGTGAAATTGACGAATATAAGTGATAAAGGTATCAATCAAAGGAAGCACCTAGCAAAAGAAAACAGTATTTCTAATAACTCCAATCGTCAGAAGGCTCGGAGTGGTGATTTCCATCCAACATAATCATACTTGATGTTTGAATTAAGATAGCAGTCATGAAAGGGAATCTCCTTGTTGAGAGAGAAGAAACATGTACCACATTTTGTGCAGCACATTGATTATTTTTAGTGACCATTGCAATAAGACTTTTTAAAATTTAAAGCAATTGAAGGAGATACGAAAACAAGAATATTTATCAAATTCCTAACATTTGTTATTCAGTAAAATGCAAGTGGTGTCCAATCTGCACTAAAAACCAATTCAATGGAGTATCTGCTTTCTGGTCGTACAACCAGATGACCCTGCTCTAAACAAAAAACATTTACACACATTTAACGATTCAAATACATTACTCCACTGCGAAACAGATGAGTATAAGTTATAAGGGTAAAAATCAAAAGAAGCACCTAGGAAAAGGAGGAGGTCTTTACCAATAACTCCTATACTCAGGATGCTTGGAGTGGTAGTTCCAATCCAACAAAATCACACTCCATGTTTGAACAAACATAGCAGTCATGAAACAGAATCTCCCTGTTGAGAGGCAAGAAACATGTACCAAAATTTGTGCATGTGGTTTCAAATATGCACCAAAAGATGATTGAATGGGGAATCTGATTTCTGAAATTTGTGCATGTGGTGTCAAATATGCACTAAAAGACGACTGAATGGGGAATCTGCTTTCTGGCCATACAACCAGATGACACTGCTGAAATCAACAAACATTTACCCACATTTCACGATTCAAATATATTATTCCACTGTGAAATTGATAAATATATGTGATGAGGGTAACAATCAAAACAAGGACTCAGCAAAAGAAAGATGTCTTTCCTAATAACTACAATTGTCAGAATGCTCGGAGTAGTGCTTCCCATCCAACAAAATTACACTCGAAATTAGAACATAGCAGACATTAAACGGAATCTCCCTGTTGAGAGGAAAGAAACATGTACCACAATTTGTGCAGCACATTTATTGTTTTAGTGACCATTGCAATAAGATTTTTAAAAATTTAAAGCAATTGAAGTAGATACGAAAACAAGAATAATTATCAAATTCCTAACATTTGTTATTCAGTAAAATGCAAGTGGTGTCCAATCTGCAGTAAAAACCCATTCAATGGAGAATCTGCTTTCTGGTCATACAACCAGATGACCCTGCTCTAAACAAAAAACATTTACACACATTTAACGATTCAAATACATTACTCCACTGCAAAACAGATGAATATAAGTTCTTAGGGTAACAATCAAAAGAAGCACCTAGGAAAAGAAAGAGGTCTTTCCTAATAACTCCAATGCTCAGGATGCTTGGAGTTGTAGGTCCCATCCAACAAAATCACACTTCATGTTTGAACAAACATAGCAGTCATGAAACAGAATCTCCCTGTTGAGAGGCAAGAAACATGTACCACAATTTGTGCATGTGGTGTCAAATATGCACCAAAAGACGATTGAATGTAGAATCTGCTTTCTGGCCATACAACCAGATTACCCTGCTGTAATCAACAAACATTTACCCACATTTCACGATTCAAATATATTAATCCACTGTGAAATTGATAAATATATGTGATGAGGGTAACAATCAAAACAAGGACTCAGCAAAAGAAAGATGTCTTTCCTAATAACTACAATTGTCATAATGATCGGAGTAGTGCTTCCCATCCAACAAAATCACACTCGAAATTAGAACATAGCAGGCTTTAAACGGAATCTCCCTGTTGAGAGGGAAGAAACATGTAGCACAATTTGTGCAGCACATTTAATATTTTAGTGACCATTGCAATAAAATTTTTAAAAATAAAAAGCAAATGAAAGAGATACCTAAACAAGAAGATTTATCAAATTCCGAACATTCGTTATTCAGTAAAGTGCATGTGGTGTCCAATCTGCACCAAAAGACCATTGAATAGAGAATCTGTTTTCTGGCCATAAAACCAGATGACCCTGCTGTAAACAACAAACATTTACCCACATTTCACGAATCAAATACATTACTCCACTGTGAAATTGACGAATATAAGTGATAAAGGTATCAATCAAAGGAAGCACCTAGCAAAAGAAAACAGTATTTCTAATAACTCCAATCGTCAGAAGGCTCGGAGTGGTGATTTCCATCCAACATAATCATACTTGATGTTTGAATTAAGATAGCAGTCATGAAAGGGAATCTCCTTGTTGAGAGAGAAGAAACATGTACCACATTTTGTGCAGCACATTGATTATTTTTAGTGACCATTGCAATAAGACTTTTTAAAATTTAAAGCAATTGAAGGAGATACGAAAACAAGAATATTTATCAAATTCCTAACATTTGTTATTCAGTAAAATGCAAGTGGTGTCCAATCTGCACTAAAAACCAATTCAATGGAGTATCTGCTTTCTGGTCATACAACCAGATGACCCTGCTCTAAACAAAAAACATTTACACACATTTAACGATTCAAATACATTACTCCACTGCGAAAGAGATGAATATAAGTTATAAGGGTAACAATCAAAAGAAGCACATAGGAAAAAAAAGAGGTCTTTCCTAATAACTCCAATACTCAGGATGCTTGGAGTGGTAGTTCCCATCCAACAAAATCACACTCCATGTTTGAACAAACATAGCAGTCATGAAACAGAATCTCCCTGTTGAGAGGCAAGAAACATGTACCACAATTTGTGCCCGTGGTGTCAAATATGCACCAAAAGATGATTGAATGGGGAATTTGCTTTCTGGCCATACAACCAGATGACCTTGCTGTAATCAACAATCATTTACCCACATTTCACGATTCAAATATATTATTCCACTGTGAAATTGATGAATATATGTGATGAGGGTAACAATCAAAAACCAGGACACAGCAAAAGAAAGAAGTCTTTCCTAATAACTCCAATTGTCAGAATGCTCGGATTAGTGCTTCCATCCATGAAAATTACACGCGAAAGTAGAACATAGCAGGCATTAAACGGAATCTACCTGTTGAGAGAGAAGAAACATGTACCACAATTTGTGCAGCACATTGATTATTTTTAGTGACGATTGCAATAAGATTTATAAAAATTTAAAGCAACTGAAGGAGATACGAAAACAAGAATAATTATCAAATTCCTAACATTTGTTATTCAGTAAAATGCAAGTGGTGTCCAAACGGCACCAAAAACCCATTGAATGGATAATCTGCTTTCTGGTCATACAAGCAGATGACCCTGCTGTAAACAAAAAACATTTACACACATTTAACGATTCAAATACATTACTCCACTGCGAAACAGATGAATATAAGTTATAAGGGTAACAATCAAAAGAACCACCTAGGAAAAGAAAGAGGTCCTTCCTAATAACTCCAATACTCAGGATGATTGGAGTGGTAGTTCCCATCCAACAAAATCACACTCCATGTTTGAACAATCGTAGCAGTCATGAAACAGAATCTCCCTGTTGAGAGGCAAGAAACATGTACCACAATTTGTGCATGTGGTGACAAATATCCATCAAAAGACGATTGAATGAGGAATCTGCTTTCTGGCCATACAACCAGATGACCTTGCTGTAATCAACAATCATTTACACACATTTCACGATTCAAATATATTATTCCACTGTGACACTGATGAATATATGTGATAAGGGTAACAATCAAAACTACGACTTAGCAAAAGAAAAATGTCTTTCCTAATAACTCCAATTGTCAGAATGCTCGTAGTAGTGCTTCCATCCAACAAAATTACACTCGAAAGTAGAACATAGCAGGCATTAAACGGAATCTCCCTGTTGAGAGGGAAGAAACATGTTCCACAATTTGTGCAGCACATTTATTATTTTTAGTGACCATTGCAATAAGATTTTTAAAAATAAAAAATAAATGAAAGAGATACTTAAACAAGAAGATTTATCAAATTCAGAAAATTTGTTATTCAGTAATGTGCATGTGTTGTCCAATCTGCATCAAAAGACCATTGAATAGAGAATCTGCTTTCTGGCCATACAACCATATGACCATGCTGTAAACAACAAACATTTACCCACATTTCACGAATCAAATACATTACTCCACTGTGAAATTGACGAATATAAGTGATAAAGATATCAATCAAAGGAAGCACCTGCAAAAGAAAACAGCATATCTAATAACTCCAATCGTCAGAACGCTCGGAGTGGTGATTTCCATCCAACATAATCACACTTAATGTTTGAATAAACATAGCAGTCATGAAACGGAATCTCCCGGTTGAGAGAGAAGAAACACGTACCACAATTTGTGCAGCACATTGCTTATTTTTAGTGACCATTGCAATAAGATTTATAAAAATTAAAAGCAACTGAAAGAGATACGAAAACAAGAATAATTATCAAATTCCTAAAATTTGTTATTCAGTAAAATGCAAGTGGTGTCCAAACTGCACCAAAAACCTATTGAATGGATAATCTGCTTTCTGGTCATACAACCAGATGACCCTGCTCTAAACAAAAAACATTTTCACACATTTAATGATTCAAATACATTACTCCACTGCGAAACAGATGAAAATAAGTTATAAGGGTAACAATCAAAAGAACCACCTAGGAAAAGAAAGAGGCCTTTCCTAATAACTCCAATACCCAGGATGCTTGGAGTGGTAGTTCCCATCCAACAAAATCACACTCCAAGATTGAGCAAACATAGCAAACATGAAACAGAATCTCCCTGTTGAGAGGCAAGAAACATGTACCACAATTTGTGCATCTGGTGTAAAATATGCACCAAAAGATGATTGAATGGGGAATCTGCTTTCTGGCCATACAACCAGATGACCCTGCTGCAATCAACAATCATTTACCCATATTTCACGATTCAAATATATTATTCCACTGTGAAATTGATGAATATATGTGATGAGGGTAACAATCAAAAACTGGACACAGCAAAAGAAAGAAGTCTTTCCTAATAACTCCAATTGTCAGAATGCTCGGATTAGTGCTTCCATCCATGAAATTTACACTCGAAAGTAGAACATAGCAGGCATTAAACGGAATCTACCTGTTGAGAGAGAAGAAACATGTACCACAATTTGTGCAGCACATTGATTATTTTTAGTGACCATTGCAATAAGATTTATAAAAATTTAAAGCAACTGAAGGAGATACGAAAACAAGAATAATTATCAAATTCCTAACATTTGTTATTCAGTAAAATGCATGTGGTGTCCAAACTGCACCAAAAACCCATTGAATGGATAATCTGCTTTCTGGTCATACAACCAGATGACCCTGCTTTAAACAAAAAACATTTACACACATTTAACGATTCAAATACATTACTCCACTGCGAAACAGATGAATATAAGTTCTAAGGGTAACAATCAAAAGAAGCACCTAGGAAAAGAAAGAGGCCTTTCCTAATAACTCCAATACTCAGGATGCTTGGTGTGGTAGTTCCCATCCAACAAAATCACACTCCATGTTTGAACAAACATAGCAAACATGAAACAGAATCTCCCTGTTGAGAAGCAAGAAACATGTACCCCAATTTGTGCATGTGGTGTCAAATATGCACCAAAACACGATTGAATGGGGAATCTGCTTTCTGGCCATACAACCAGATGACCCTGCTGTAATCAACAAATATTGACCCACATTTCACGATTCAAATATATTATTCCACTGTGAAATTGAAGAATATATGTGATGAGGGTAACAATCAAAACAAGGACTCAGCAAATGAAAGAAGTCATTGCTAGTAACTCCAATAGTCAGAATGCTCGAAGTAGAACTTCCCATCCAACAAAATCACACATAAAAGTAGAACAAACATAGCAGGCATTAAACAGAATTTCCCTGTTGAGAGGGAAGAAACATGTTCCACAATTTGTGCAGCACACTGATTATTTTTAGTGACCATTGCAATAAAATTTTTAAAAATAAAAAGCAAATGAAACAAGAAGATTTATCAAATTCCGAACATTCGTTATTCAGTAAAGTGCATGTGGTGTCCAATCTGCACCAAAAGACCATTGAATAGAGAATCTGTTTTCTGGCCATACAACCAGAAAGCAAGAAACATGTACCACAATTTGTGCCCGTGGTGTCAAATATGCACCAAAAGACGATTGAATGGGGAATCTGCTTTCTGGCCATACAACCAGATGACCTTGCTGTAATCAACAATCATTTACCCACATTTCACGATTCAAATATATTATCCCACAGTGAAATTAATGAATATATGTGATGAGGGTAACAATCAAAAACCAGGACACAGCAAAAGAAATAAGTCTTTCCTAGTAACTCCAATTGTCAGAATGCTCGGATTAGTGATTCCATCCATGAAAATTACACGCGAAAGTAGAACATAGCAGGCATTAAACGGAATCTACCTGTTGAGAGAGAAGAAACATGTACCACAATTTGTGCAGCACATTGATTATTTTTAGTGACCATTGCAATAAGATTTATAAAAATTTAAAGCAACTGAAGGAGATACGAAAACAAGAATAATTATCAAATTCCTAACATTTGTTATTCAGTAAAATGCAAGTGGTGTCCAAACGGCACCAAAAACCCATTGAATGGATAATCTGCTTTCTGGTCATACAAGCAGATGACCCTGCTGTAAACAAGAAACATTTACACACATTTAACGATTCAAATACATTACTCCACTGCGAAACAGATGAATATAAGTTATAAGGGTAACAATCAAAAGAACCACCTAGGAAAAGAAAGAGGTCTTTCCTAATAACTCCAATACCCAGGATGCTTGAAGTGGTAGTTCCCATCCAACAAAATCACACTCCATGTTTGAGCAAACATAGCAAACATGAAACAGAATCTCCCTGTTGAGAGGCAAGAAACATGTACCACAATTTGTGCATCTGGTGTAAAATATGCACCAAAAGACGATTGAATGGGGAATCTGCTTTCTGGCCATACTACCAGATGACCCTGCTGCATCAACAATCATTTACCCACATTTCACGATTCAAATATATTATTCCACTGTGAAATTGATGAATATATGTGATGAGGGTAACAATAAAAAAAAAAGGACACAGCAAAAGAAAGAAGTCTTTCCTAATAACTCCAATTGTCAGAATGCTCGGATTAGTGCTTCCATCCATGAAAATTACACTCGAAAGTAGAACATAGCAGGCATTAAACGGAATCTCCCTGTTGAGAGAGAAGAAACATGTACCACAATTTGTGCAGCACATTGATTATTTTTAGTGACCATTGCAATAAGATTTATAAAAATTTAAAGCAACTGAAGGAGATACGAAAACAAGAATAATTATCAAATTCCTAACATTTGTTATTCAGTAAAATGCAAGTGGTGTCCAAACTGCACCAAAAACCCATTGAATGGATAATCTGCTTTCTGGTCATACAACCAGATGACCCTGCTTTAAACAAAAAACATTTACACACATTTAACGATTCAAATACATTACTCCACTGCGAAACAGATGAATATAAGTTCTAAGGGTAACAATCAAAAGAAGCACCTAGGAAAAGAAAGAGGCCTTTCCTAATAACTCCAATACTCAGGATGCTTGGAGTGGTAGTTCCCATCCAACAAAATCACACTCCATGTTTGAGCAAACATAGCAAACATGAAACAGAATCTCCCTGTTGAGAAGCAAGAAACATGTACCCCAATTTGTGCATGTGGTGACAAATATGCACCAAAAGACGATTGAATGGGGAATCTGCTTTCTGGCCATACAGCCAGATGACCCTGCTGTAATCAACAAATATTTACCCACATTTCACGATTCAAATATATTATTCCACTGTGAAATTGATAATTATATGTGATGAGGGTAACAATCAAAACAAGGACTCAGCAAAAGAAAGAAGTCATTGCTAGTAACTCCAATAGTCAGAATGCTTGAAGTAGTACTTCCCATCCAACAAAATCACACATAAAAGTAGAACAAACATAGCAGGCATTAAACAGAATTTCCCTGTTGAGAGGGAAGAAATATGTTCCACAATTTGTGCAGCACATTGATTATTTTTAGTGACCATTGCAATAAAATTTTTAAAAATAAAAAGCAAATGAAAGAGATACCTAAACAAGAAGATTTATCAAATTCCGAACATTCGTTATTCAGTAAAGTGCATGTGGTGTCCAATCTGCACCAAAAGACCATTGAATAGAGAATCTGTTTTCTGGCCATACAACCAGATGACCCTGCTTTAAACAACAAACATTTACCCACATTTCACGAATCAAATACATTACTCCACTGTGAAATTGACGAATATAAGTGATAAAGGCATCAACCAAAGGAAGCACCTAGCAAGAGAAAACAGTATTTCTAATAACTCCAATCGTCAGAACGCTCGGAGTGGTGATTTCAATCCAACATAATCATACTTGATGTTTGAATTAACATAGCAGTCATGAAAGGGAATCTCCTTGTTGAGAGAGAAGAAACATGTACCACAATTTGTGCAGCACATTGATTATTTTTAGTGACCATTGCAATAAGACTTTTTAAAATTTAAAGCAATTGAAGGAGATACGAAAACAAGAATATTTATCAAATTCCTAACATTTCTTATTCTGTAAAATG